>NC_048318.1:7466604-7600028 GCF_013100865.1 Trachemys scripta elegans
CCCGGCCCCGCACCGCCGACCCCAGCCAAAGAGGCCCTGGCCGAGCACCACCGATCCCTCCCTCCCTCCCGATTTTCCCGGACATGCCCGGCTTTTGGGGATTTCCCCCCGGACGGGGATTTGAGCCCCCAAAAGCCAGACATGTCCGGGAAAATCCGGACGTATGGTAACTCTAGAGGTGCGGGAAGTCTGGGACTGAATGAACATGGGAACCTGGCTTCCATTCTCACCTCAGGAGGGAGCAGTGCCTCTAGGCCAAGGTGAGGGCAAAAGTAAGCAACTGTGGATTATGTGGAGCTGAAGAGTGAATTCTCTTCGCTGGGTTGGATTCCAGCAGCAGTAAGGCAGGCCTTAGAGCTTTAGACTGCAGGCACAACCCTTACTCCTGGATGAGCGGTGCTAAGGATCTGTAGCCTGAAAGCTGGAGAATATGATCAGCGCCTAGGCCAACCTACCCCAGTAACGAGATCTGACTGCAATCTGAGCTTGATGTATGGGCATCCAGAAGGATCAACTGCCCTGTCTGGCTCATTAGTTTTTGTACTTCCCTCTCATGCAATATTAGTTTCCTTCTAAGATATGATGTCCCAGCTAAATGCAGAGTGCCTCTCACCCTGCACTGGGTATAGGCATTGGAGGCTGGGCTAGTGGGCCGGAAAGGCAGTTAGGACGATGGGTGAGCTAGCACCATAGAATGGCGGTGCCTTATGCTCAGTTGGCCCTGGTGAAAATGACAGCACAAAACACAGGGCAATGGAGACTCAGACCCAGAGACTTCAGCATTGTCTCCATGCGGGTGGACGCAGCATATCTGTGCTGCCTGGGTACCCTTTTCTGGAGCCACAACACCGGAATTCCGTTTCCCGTCCCATATGCGATAGTAGGTTTATCATCCCCCACAGCGGATAGCTGGGGCCCGGTATCGCTGAGCGTTATTGTTCACAAGCACCATGGAGGACTTTCAGCTGAGACAAGCTTGGGTCATCTCTGGGCTCAGCCAGACATTCTCGTGTTTGGGAGGCTCTCGGAGTCCTGGGGCTCCCCAAGCAGGAGATTCGGTGGCAGGATAGATGAGCCCCATGAGTGACTCTGTGCCCTGGCTTGGGTGCTCAGTTTGGAGACCGCAGAGGTGCCTTTGTAGAAGGGTGTGGGTAGAGGAGTGACAGGCGTCAATTCCCATAGTTCCTTTGGACTTCAGTGGCACCACACCGGTTGATACCAGCTGAGGATCTGGCCCTGGTCTCCTCTTTAGAGAGCAGGTTGGGTGAGGAGCAGGCACTCCCTTGACAGGAGGCTGGGCCAGGGATGGCTTCCCCAGGAGAAAGGTTACCGTCTGTATGTCGGCGGGTGGGGGTAATGCACATCACTGCAATTCACCTCCTCCAAACTAGCAGGTGTTGCTTAGTCAGCCACATTGCTGGAGTGCTTTGACTTGAAGCCTCGTGCATGGGCCGTTACGTTGGGTTTGCCGTGATCGATAGGTACCCCGCATGTGGCTAACACATAATTAACTCTCAGTCAATGCTGCCTATGAGTCAGTGTTCATTTAACATAGAACAGCCCTCCTAGCCGAGCCGGCAATTTAGATCTAATAGGCCTGTGTGCTGAATAAATATTAATTGGTTATTAAAAGCACGTGTAGAGGGGGACTATGGACTCATAGCCCGTCACACAGGCACGGGTCAGAGCTGACTCTCAATCCCTTTCCACCTGTTGGAGGTCTCAGACGTACGGCCCTCCTTTCTTGTCTGTCCGTCGTAGTACTTACATGGGCCTTATCGCCGCAGTAGCCAAGCGCCACACAGAGCCATCCTCAGAACAGCCCTGGGAAGGAGGGCAATGCTAGTATCCCCATGGTACAGATGGAGAACTGAGGCACAGGGGGGCAACTTTTTAAAGGGATTTAGGTACTTTGCTCCCAATCATTTAAAGGTATTTAGGTGCCTAACTCAAAAATCTGGGCCTGAAGGATGACGGGACTTGCCTAGGTCTCTTGTGAAACACATGCCAGAGTGAGGTAGTGAACTCTGGACCCCTAAGTCTGAGCCTTAACCACTTAACTATCCTTCCGCCCTGGGGCTTTAGTGTTCCACCTATCCTCACAGGAGCCTTTTTGTTAACAGGAACTCAGTATCATTCAGTGGAATTCCCCTTGCAGGGCGGATGAGCCTGGAAATCCTCAGAGGTGGCTGTTGTTCGGTAAGCTAAAGTGTTTCAGGGGGATCCTGGCCGAGGACAGGACTTCTGTGGGTTCCCCATGGGGAACAGTACAAGTGCTGCAAATCTGTCTCCTCTTCCCTTTCCATGGTCTGTTTGTTCTTTCTTTCTTTCTTTCTTCAAAAGTGCACACAGAGACACTAGTATGCAGGATCAGTGTTCAGAGACAGGAGTCGCTGTGTGTGATATTTGGAGGCAGGGGAGTTCAAGAGAGATGTAGGGGTGGGGGTGGGGAGACAGTGAGATTGCAGCAGCTGACAGATGATGCTCTGACATCCAGATTGCATCCTTGCTTTGGCTGAGCTCACCCCGTGTTTGACAGTAGCAGCAAGACGGCACATCTCGGAAAGCAATTTCTTTTTCTTCGCCATGAATCCATGGCCACATCTCAGGCATTCGCCAGTTAATTTGGGGCTGTGAGCTTCCCCCATCAAGAAAGGTTTAGGAAGGAGGTGGAACCCGTCAGGAAGGAGCCTGTCAGCTCCCATAGCTACTGCAGTTTCTCTTCCTTCAGTGATCTGAATTTTTTGAGCGTTAGCATGCTGTGAAGCTGGGGCAAGCATTCCAGCATGCATCGCTTGGAGTAAACTGCAGCAGGCCTGGTAGGAAACCTTCCTACAGAGCAACAGGGGCTTCCACTCCATGCTGTCAAGAGAAGTGAATTCATTTATTTTTCTTTTCTGGGGGTCAGGGAAGCAGGTCCATGAAGATGTTTGCAGCATAGACCCATGGCTAGACTGGGCATTAGCCATTAGGACAAGGGGTCTTTTTCCAGCCCTTGTGCAAGTTATCCTTGCACACGTCATTTCCCCATCCGTAAGGTGGGGCATAATGAAATGTACAGAGAAAAGCACTCTACAGTCAATAATTATCTGTTAAGCCCCAGCAAAGCAAAGTGTTCCTGTCCCAAAGAATTTACCTACAGTCTAAACTGAGAGACATAACCATACCCATTGGCGGTTCCTGTCTCATGCTTTTTTTGCTGCATCAGAAATAGCTGGCAAGCAATGCCCTTGGCATCCTGTTTTATGGGAGGATGCAAAGACACCCGTAATAACTGTGTAAGTCCTCTGCCACGACCAGCTGTGTAACTCTAGAGCATGGTGATTAACTCATTTCCCAGGTATTACCAGAGGAGATCAGTGAGTGAGGGACAAAATGGGTGTCTTTCCCATGTTAGTATCAATTGAGGAAGGAGGTAGAACGGTGAAAATGCTGAAGAGGCAGCATTGTTTAGAGGATAAGGTGCTGGATTGGGACTCAGCTGGGGACTTATCAGTTGGAAGCAACAGAGGAGGAGAAAGACCTGAGTGTATTGCTTGATCACAGGATGACTATGAGTCATCAGTGTGATGTGGCCATGAAAAAGGCTAATGCACTCCTAGGATGTATCAGGGGAGGTATTTCCAGTAGAGACAGGGAAGTGTTAGTACCATTATACAAGGCACTGGTGAGACCGCATCTGGAAAACTGTGTGCATTTCTTCTCTCCCATGTTTAAGAAAGATGAATTCAAACCGGAACAGGTGCAGAGAAGGGCTACTCGGATGAACGGAGGAATGGAGAACCTACCTTGTGAGAGGAGACTCAAAGAGCTTGGCTTGTTTGCCCTAACCAAAAGAAGGCTGAGGGGAGATATGATTGCCCTCTATAAATAACCAGAGGGATATATACAAGGGAGAGAGAGGAGTTATTTAAGTTAAGCGCCAATGTGGACACAAGAACAAATGGCTATAAACTGGCCATCAACAAGTTCAGGCTGGAAATCAGAAGAAGGTTTCTAACCATCAGAGGAGTGAAGTTCTGGAACAGCCTTCCAAGGGGAGCAGTGGGGGCAAAAGACATATTTGGCTTCAAGACTAAGCTTGATAAATTTATGGAGGGGATGGGATGATGGGACTGCCTACGATGGCATGTGGCCCATTAGCAACTGCCAATAGCAAAAATCCCCAGAGGCTGGAGACAGGACACTAGATGGGGAGGGCTCTGAGTTACTACAGAGAATTCTTTCCTGGGTGTCTGGCTGGTGGGTCTTGCCCACATGCTCAGGGCCTAACTGATCGCCATATTTTGGTTCATGAAGGAATTTTCCCCAGGTCAGATTGGCAGAAACCCTGGAGGGGAAGGAGGGGGGTGTTCGCCTTCCTCTGCAGCGTGGTGCCCGGGTTACTTGCAGATTTAAACTAGTGTAAATGGTGGATTCTCTGTAACTTGAAGTCTTTAAACCATGATTTGAGGACATCAGTAACTCAGCCAGAGGTTAGGGGTCTGTTTCTGGAGTGGGTGAGGTTCTGTGGCCTGCAATGTGCAGGTCAGACTAGATGATCACAATGGTCCCTTTTGACCTTAAAGTTTCTGAGTCTCTGAGTTCTGTGTTCATAGCTCTGCTCTGTGACCTTGGGCAAGTTGCTTCCCCCTCCCTCTACCTCTGTTTCCCTCCAATCCTTTGTCTGTCTAATCCCTTTGGATGGTAAACCCCAAGCTCATTCTGGGGCCTCTGTGAGCTGCTTTAATATAGATAATGATATTAGCAGACCCTAAATCTTGCATTTATCCAATAACATCCCCTATAGCTCCAAAGTAATCTGCAAGAACAGTTAATTGTTGGGTACTGTCATTTCTTTGTCATTTCAGAGCTGTGGGGAGCTCTTATGTTCCCTGTAAGATCAAGTGATTCCCTCATCTGCATGGTACTACTGTACAGCTCACGACCTGCAATTGGATCTATGCTAAAGCCTGGTCTACTCCTAAAACTCAAATTGACCTAGCTACATTGCTCGGGGCTGTGAAAAATTTTGCACCCTGTGCAACGCCATTAGGTTGACCTAACCCCTACTGTAAACACAGCTAGGTCAACAGCAGAATTGTCCTGGTGATGTAGTTACCTACCATCCCATAAAACAGGATGCCCCTTCTGTCTATGGAGGAAGTGTGCACACTGCCACACAGCTCCAGCACCAGGGTTGTGCTGCTGTAGTGTAGACATAGCCTCACACACGCGCATGTTCCGGGATTGGGGAGTTCTACTGAAGTCAGTGAGATTCTTCTCTAGCAGAGCCGGTAGCAGAATTGTGGCTTACAGCTGGGATACCTGTTTTATTTTTTCCAAGGTGTTCAAGAATTACAGCTAAGAGAATGCTGCAAATAATATTCCACCCATGTCCGCCCCTCTTGTGGGTTCACTTTCCACAGGTATTGTAGCCAATGAATTTGCTGGCAGGAATGGTGAATTTTAAGCAGATGGTGGAAAATAGCTACAGAGAGTGAACTTCAGACTCTTAATTGCGAGTATTATCAGTGGAAATCCAATTCCAAGAATTATCGTGATCTGATTGGAGAACAAAAGTGACCTGCACATCCAATCAGAACAGCTGAGATTTTGAATACCATCTCCCCGCAGTAAGCTGCTTATGAACATACTACAAGTCAGGATCTGTTTGCATCAACAGTTTGGTGCCTCATTTTGAATAATGAATGAATGAAACGGCATGCTTCTGCTCTCTTGTTTTCTGGTACAGTTGGGCCCCTACCCTGTTGCATGATGGGAAGAGCAGTGCAGACCTCCGCTTGATTTTCTGCCTTTTAATTCACCATTCTGTTGTGTGGCGGGCTGACAGGAACCTCATGGCTCCTGGAAATGGAGATCCTCTCAGGAGTGTAGTGTGTTTCTTTGCCCAGTGTGAAAATCAATAAATATTCTTGCTACCAAAAAAAAAATATAATAATACACAGGAAAACTCAGTGTGAAGCAATGAGGGCAAAAGTAAAAGCTTTTCTCAAAGGAATAATGGTTTGAAATGGAAGCCTTGGAAAATAATAATAAAAAAGAAAGCAATTTCTGGTGGAAATAGAATAACGTTAGGCATCAAAACCGCGGCCTTGTCGGAGGATCAGATCACTGGCCTGTCAGGTCCGGTGTTGGCTTGGGAAGTGGGCAATAGCATCAGCTTGAGGGGAACGTTCTTACTGGATAAAGCTGGGTCTTGGGCAGAGGGTGGTCGTGTCACTCAGCAGGGGGTTGCGTGAATGTGTTTCACATTGCATCGGATCCTTTCGCACCCTACATTTCACGCTGACTTTTGGGGGATTTCGACCCAAAATTCACAGTCTGTTCTGTGTTTGTACGGCGCCTGGTGCTGCGGGGTCCTGGACCAAGGCTGGGGCTCCAAGGCACCACATTAATATAAAGAATAACAATAAAGCAATGACAAGAAGACCGGTGTTCCATCTAGCCCAGCAGCCTGTCTGTCATTGGGGCAGAATCCCCTGGTTCCCAGTTCTCTGCTCCAACCAATAGGCAAAGTTGTCTGGCATAAAGATATGTTGTGAAGTATGTAGAGTTTTCAGTTGTAAGCTGCTCAGTGTGACGCTCCGTCTCCATCTGTTGTTGGCTGGACCACACAGAGGTTGTTGAGCCTGCTACCCTCTGGGCTAATGGAGTATCATGTCTTTTAGCTCAGGCAGTAGAGACTCATGCTTTAAGATCCAGAGGTTCCAGGTGTGAATCCCACCGAATCATCTAGGGGCCTAGCACTGTCCAGCGTTAGCTCCTGTCCCACTCTGTGTGTGGGATCTGATGCCCTGTCTGACCCACCCAGTCCCTAGCAGTTTTAACTGGATTGAATTATGGCAGATTGGGCCATGAATACATTTCTGAGAGGCTGGCTCCGTGTGCGGTACTTGCTCCAGCATTTGATTATCATGCCTCCACTGTATTGTTTCCTCTGTGATTGCAAAGACTACCCCTGCTTCTGTTTTCCCTGCCAGCTCAGGACTCCAGCACCCTGTCTTGCTGAGCCAGACACTCCCGTCTGCTCCAACACCGACCCAGGGTCTGAATCACTTGTCCCAAAGCTGCAAGTTTACCCGAAATCAGCTCACAGAAGTGTGCTTGTCTTTAGCACTCAGATGCCCAACTCCCAATGGGGTCTAAACCCAGATAAATCCATTTTACCCTGCATAAAGCTTATGCAGGGCAAACTCATAAATTGTTCGCCCTCTATAACACTGATAGAGAGATATGCACAGTTGTTTGCTACCCCAGGTATTAATACATACTCTGAGTAAATTACTAAATAAAAAGTGATTTTATTAAATACAGACAGTAGGATTTAAGTGGTTCCAAGTAGTAACAGACAGAACAAAGTAAGTCACCAAGCAAAATAAAATAAAATGCACAAATCTATGTCTAATCAAGCTAAATACAGATAATCTCACCCTCAGAGATGCTTCAGTAAGTTTTTCTCAGACTGGACACCTTCCAGGCCTGGGCACAATTCTTTCCCCTGGTACAGCTCTTGTTGCAGCTCAGGTGATAGCTAGGGGATTCTTCATGATGGCTCCTCTCTCACTTTGTTCTCTTCCACCCCTTTATATATCTTTTGCATAAGGCGGGAACCCTTTGTCCCTCTAGGTTTCCACCTCCCCTCACTGGAAAAGCACCAGGTTAAAGATGGATTCCAGTTCAGGTGACATGATCACATGTCACTGCAAGACTTCATTGCCCACTTGCCAGCACACACACATACAGGAAGACTAACAGGTAAACACAACCATCTGCAGACAATGGTCCTGGTTAATGAGTCATCAAGATTCCAAACCATCATTAATGGCCCACACTTTACATAATTACAATAGGCCCTCAGAGTTACATTTTATATTTCTAGTTTTAGATACAAGAGTGGTACATTTATACAAATCAGATGATCATACTCAGTAGATTATAAGCTTTGTAATGATACCTTACAAGAGACCTTTTGCATGAAGCATATCCCAGTTACGTTATATTCACTTTTTACCATATTTTTCTAAAACTATCCCAGTCACATAATATTCACTTATTATCATGTTTTTATAAAACCATATAGACTGCACAACGTCACAGCATGTGTGTGAGTGTTTGGGGGTGAATGAGAGTAAATATGGCCATGATTCCTCTGAACAGAGGTTAAACCTTCCCAAAGGAAAGCGCAGCTGCCAAATTCACTCGGTCCAGCTCCTTGAGTGTCTGATCCTTGTTTCTCTCCTCTCCCTAATCCCGCTCCTGCAATGCCAAATCCGCACGAAGCAGCAGAAGGCAAAGAGTTAATTCTGTTGCATTTGCTTCTGCTGCAAAAGGCGAGGGTGAGAGAATCTCCTGAGTTGAAACTGATTAGGAGCAGTTTGGGCTGTCCCCACTCTTGGTTTTATGATGGCCCTATAAAGATCAGCCGGTAATTCATTGAAACAGGCTTGGTTTGCAGGCTCTGAACTGGGGCTGCATATCAAACAGGCAACCTCTCTGCAAGCATCTACATGGGATCCTTGCGAGACACCAGAGAGGAAGGGGGCCTGTGTGCAAAGAACCTGTTTGAGAAGGGAGCAGCGAGAGGGCTCAAGGCTTAGTCCTCCATCTTGTGAGGCTGCTTGTGTGGTATGCTGGTGTAAGACAAAGCAGAAGGGAGAGAAGGAAAACTGGTGAGGACGCAGCTTAAATGCTGGGCAGTGCCACTCTAGCGGTATTTTCACTCATCGGGGCTTAGGTGGAAATCCATCGACGGTCACAGACACACAGAGTTGGGCTGCTCTCAGTTGAGTGTTGTTTTTTCTGCTGCTTATAGAGGCTTGATTTCAACTACTAATTCTGGTCATGTACAAACAGGTACCACCATACCATGAGGTTTTCCAGACCAGATGCACAGTACTGTGAGAAAGCATCAGGCTCTTGGAGCTTCTAGTGCCAGCCAACCTAGGGTGATATGTTCGTAGACACTGTGACAGCATATTACGTACTCTGCCTGTTAGACCGGCTAGTCCTGGGCACCTGAGACCCACAGGGGGTTCTAGTCCCATCTGGGCAGCCATTTTGTAGTGGGACACTCAGATACCGACAATGAGCCCGCTATGAAGAGGGAGGGATAGCAGGAAACATCTCCGAACCGTGAGATCCATTCGGCTGTTGAATAGTTTCCTGAAAGCTCTAGTGGAAGCCCCATCACTTGAGTCATCTGAAAATGAACCAGAGGAAGCCCCGTAGGTCTCAGTCCTATGGTAGCCACAGTAGGGAGGATGGCTTCGTGGGAAGAAAAACTGGATTTGTGATGCAATAGCCCTGGTTTAACTCCTGGCTGTGTCACAGGCTCTCAGAGTGATCTTGGGCAAACCACTTAATCTCCTCTGTGCTTGAGTTCCCCATCAGTACAATGGGTGTAATACTTCCCCACCTGATAGAATGGCCGTAAGCATGAAACCAGTTACTGGTCGTGGGGTGCTCAGGGATTGCAATTTTCAAGGCCATATAAGTACTTAGAGTAGCAAAATTCTTCTCCGTCTCTTAACTTCTGCAATTTCTCCACACCAAAGAGTCTTTTGCATGCATTCATATTTTCTTATTTCAGGCTCCTGACGTTTTTCCACTCACGCTCTCTGATGTGCTTTTCTCTGCCTCTCCCTTGACCTCTCTGGGGGCAATGGGGGGTCTGGGAGGGGCACAGCGTGAAACAAAAGAGTGCTAATGAAGGGAAATCTGAACCTGGGGACACAGGTTTTGAAAAGCAGCAGGTTTCATTAAAATATAGAAAGGAGGGGAAAATAGTCATTTTCAAAGCTTTAAGCTGACCTGATTTCAAAGAACTTGTGTGTAATGCTTTGGCTTTCTCTTCTCTCTCTCTCTCTCTTTTTTTTTTTTTAGGTAAGTGACATTTTACTCTGCTCGTCCCTAAGGCAAAGTTGGAATTTTTTTTAAAGTGGGGGGAAAAAATAAAGAGTTGCAGTGAAAGAGTAAAGCAGGCACGGAGGACAATGGAACGGGGAGAGCTGGATCAGAAGACGACTGCTCAGGTAGGTGGCTACCAAACGGAGACTTCTTTATTGCCTCGGAGGCTTTGAAGAAAGGGGATGTGTACGGAGCTGCGTGCTGTGGTGAAAACGGCCTCGGAATGATTGTTGCTGATGAGATTGGCGCTGTGTTCACTCTTGAGGAAGAGCGCCCCTCGGAGGCCTTCGCAGCCAGCTGTTGTGTCGGTTCAGTGGAGGAATTGGGAAGCTGGGGAATGCCTGGGGATAGAAATGAACATCTGGGCAGGGTGCTCACTGGGAAGTGTGGTTCTGGGCTAAGGGGGTGCATGGCGCAAGGGATGGGCATTAGGTATTGGCCTTTCGTTTTTCAGTGTCTGCGTTGTGTTGTGGTGGGTGGGGTTCCGGGCATTTGGGGTGGCTGGGCTGAAGGGTGGGGGCTTTGGTGGGTTGATACGGGCTGTGTGTGTTTGGCGTGTGTGGCTTTGTCTTGTTTACATTTGTGTAGCTCGTTTTAATTGCAAATTTGTTAACAGTAAACAGAAGGGTTAGCCACAAAAATGACGTTGTTGCCTAAGGATAAGGCGAGGTGACAATGCAATAGGGAACCGAGCAAACGGAGCCTCCCTCCGGAGCTTATTTGTGTGGCAAACGGCATTTTAGTTCCTGGCTGGTGCAGATACCAAGAGGAAAGCAGATTGACATTGTATCGCCACCCAGAGAGCTCCAGGAGGCAGAGAACAGGCCCTTGAAGTCCTGGGTGTTGATTTGCTGGGTGCTCTTCCAACGCGCGTTGCTCTGCCAGCAACTCGCCCGGCGCTGCTGCCTGCCAAAGCGCTCAACACCCAATGCGCTGAGTTTTTCTGAAAAATCCAGCCCAGAAAAACAAACGCCTGAACCGAAATGACAGCAACAAACCCTCTGTGTGCTTCCCGATTATTGGCAGACTATCCGGGGCGGCCCTGGGCGCTGCTCCTCGGCTGTTTCCTCAGAGCCGTGTCTACGCTTAGGATAATTAGCCTGTGCTGACGAGGGGTGCAGCTAAACAAGGTTTCATGCAAGCACAGCAAGGGGGAAAGCATGGGGAAAAACTGCTGCGGAGAAGAAAACACATCCCCGGGGAGTTAGGACAGTGGGAGAAGAGCGTGCGGAGCCTGTGTATTTTTTCCCTCTTCCCCTCCACTCCTCATCAGCAAAAATTGCCAGCCTAATTGTGATTCCTGCCTGCGTGTGCTGGTGGTAATGTGGGAAAGGGAAAGGAGGCCACAGCTGGAATATCCCAGAGCCCAGCTCCAGCTGAGTTGTAGACAGGGCGAGAAATCCTCGGCTTGACTTGAAAGGATAACTGGGGAAGTGGCCAGTCAAGGATCAATACTGGCCATCAAGATGTCGGGTTTATATGGAGTCACTTGGCTGGCGGTAAAAGCCCACTTTAGCTCCGCGTGGAGGCAGGTGGGGTTTCAAGCGTGGGCTTGCTGTGTGGAGAGGGGGCCTCTTCCCCATCCCTGTGCCAGGCACTGGATTAGTGGGGTTCGCCCCTCTCTGTGCCAGGCGCTGGATTAGTGGGGTTCACCCATCCCCGTGCCACACACTGGATTAGCAAGGTTCGCCCTGCCCGTTCCCTTGCCAGGTGCCAGATAAACAGGGCTGTCCCCATTTCTGTCTTTGCATGCTCTAGGTCAGGACTGGGTGACATTAGCTCCTGGCAGTGTTTTGGGGCAGCCTCCTCATGCCCCGGATGCCTGAGTTCTCTGGGTGAAAGCGTCTCCCTGTTGTGATGAATCCCTTCTCTCCTGAGCTTTTGGCATCCATGTGCAAAATGCACCATGCTGGTGCTAGGCATTTTGCCTCCTTAAGCATTCCCCTTGTGCTTGTATAGGGGATCGGGGGAGGAAGCTGGACAGAGCTGTGCCAATGTAGATGCTCCCCACGGCTGGTATGGTGTGTGTGTGGGGGGGAATTGAAGGGGTAAAAGTGGTCAGGCTGGTGCCATGCTGGTAGGGGGCTCCCACCCCTTGCTATTGCTCTTGGTCAGTGGGACCCTTAAAGGGGCTGGGACCATGCATGGCTCTCAGGTGGTGCTTAGAGCCTTAAGTATTGGCCTGTGCATTGTCTGGCACTGGTAGTGACTCAGTAATTCAGGGGTTAATGGACACTGTGGTACTAGGTCACCTGCTAAACTGTAAAACCCCTCATTCAACCCCCTGCCTCCCAGCTCTGTTTTACCCTAGCTGAGCTCAGGTACCTGCTGTGGGCTAGAGCCCCGCGTGGGGCTATTTTTTAATCCTGCTCCCACTAGTATGGCTGCGGGTCCCCGGTATCCCAGTCCCACTGCAGGGCTCTCCCCTAGTCCCCTGCAGGGCTCTAATGTGGACTCTGCGTGAGCCTGGTGCAAGCACAATGTATGGGAAAGTCCGAGCGAAAATACCCCCCGGCGGGAGCGGAGCTGGGAGTGGAAACACATCGCGTATTCGAGGGAAATATTTAGACAAGTTAGAGGCTCTGTTGCAATGAAGAGTCGACTGCTAATAGCAGCTCCAGTGGGGAGTGTGGAGTTACAAGATGTTTGTGCCATGTACTGATTAGAGAGGGGAGGCTGGGATTCTGTTCCCCTCCCTGTGGGGATCCCTGCGCTACGCATTGGGGGGAGGGAGGGCGTTGGGATCTAGTTCCTTTCGCTTCGGAACTTCCCGAAAGCTTGTGAGAACAAGTCCCGCTGCTAGGACTTTACCCTGCATGTCCTTAATGGGGGATGCAGCTGTACCAGAGACAGATCTGAGCTGAGAAATATAAACGCTGGTTTCAAGCAGCCCCAAAGCTCATGTTGCCTGGGTTTTGCTAGTCAAGACATATTTCAGCGCTGGAGGGACTGTCATGGATCAACATGGATCAACCCCCCTACCCAATCAAATCATGCATGAGTGGCCACGTTTCACCCGTTGTCCCCAGAGTGCAGGGAGGATGAGACCATTGTCTGTATCTCTCCCTGGCCGCCCCATCCCTGCCTGGGCATGCTAGGGTGACCAGATGACCCAATTTTATAGGGACAGTCCCGATTTTTGGGTCTTTTTCTTATATAGGCTCCTATTACCCCCCACCCCCGTCCCGATTTTTCACATTTGCTGTCTAGTCAGCCTAGCACGCACTTCCCTCTCTGATCCAAGCGTGCACTGAGTGTGACTGTTCTCAGAGATCCTTTGCATCCTCAGCTGAGCTTTGCACTGAAGACCAGTGAAGGAGGGGGGCTAATTTGGAGCTGTCAGTCTTCCATTGCTGGAGATTCTTCCAAGTCCCACCTGCTGCACCCTCAAAAGAATTTGCATGGACCTTTAATTTGAGGCGATCTTTGCTGAATGCCCATTTATCGTAGCCCATACTCCTTCCCTAACTGTTCAACTCTCAACTTCTACCATGTTAGAGCTAGTGGTATTGATTAAAAAACACCTCATGGAAATGCATAGCCCAGACGTGCAAATGGACCTTGCGACGAACAGCGTTATGCGAGCCCCAACTAGTTGCAGCTGAAGAAGTGTAACCTGGACAGAGTGTGGGGCAGCTGGTTGGAACAGGCCTAACCCTGATCTGGCTTTAGACCATAACGGAAGCTAGGGCTGCTTCGAGAGTGCCTGGAGGAATGATCTCCAAGAAGGCAGGGCAGAGATCTCCTTGAAGAAATAGGATGATAACTAAGGCTCCCCCGCGAAACAAAACGCATGGCACTGAGTCTCAGAGCCTGAGTCAATTGACCCCAACTTGCAGGGCTCAAACTGCAAGGCTCAAAATAGCAGGATGGAAATTCTCGCTTGGGCTGGAACCCCAAATCTGAAACCCCGCGAGGGGCGGGGTCTCAGAGCCCAGGCTCCAGGCCAAGCCCGAACATCGCCACTGCTATTTTTAGCCCCACAGCCTGAGCCGAGTGACCCAGGCTCTGAGACTCCGTGCCTGTGGCCTTTTATTGCAGTGTAGACGTATGGTAAGAGAGGTCTTCAGCTCTCTAGGCAGCCTGCTTCTTGAGGATGCAGAGGCCCCCAGTTCAATTTCTTTGTGCAAAGGATGCCTTGCAAACAAGACTAATCCTCCAATTCATGTTTACTCACTTGGAAACCTTTGTGTATTTTGTGCCCTTCGCATCAGGCTTTGCAGTGTGTATTTATTCTTGCCAGAATGCACTAACACATTAGCATGTTTAGCATCTCTCCCCCTCTCCTGTCCCTACCGCTGCCTCCACCTCCCTTGAATGAAATCCTTCAAACTCTTGATAAGGGTTTTCCTCTAAGAAGGGAAGGCTGGCCTTGTAGTTCAGGACTAAACTGGGCATCAGGAGATAAGAGTTCAGTTCCCATCTTTGTCACAGGCTTCCTGTGTGACCTTGAGAAGTCACTCCATTTTTGTGCCTCAGTTTCCCCCGAGGACAATGGTTCTTTTCTGCCTTTTCTATTCAGAGCGTGAGCTCTTCAGGGCAGGGAGTATATGTTTAGTGCAGTGTGGCCTCATTCAGGGTAAGGGCCACTCAGATCTACCCATAGCGTAAATCACATAGGCGCTGCTGTAATGCATATAATATTACACTCTTTAAGGTCATGATCCCCAAGGGTCTGAGTCTGATTGCATTGAAGTCAATGGGAGCTCTGGGGTTGGTTTCAGAGTGTGCTTGATTGAGGCCTTGCTGCGTGGTTTAATAAAACCAGCCTTATGAAACAGCATGAAAATGAAGGCACAGTAACTAAATGTGGCACCAGAGTCTTTCACTTGAACTTGGAGACCTGGGTCAGGCGTCACAGGGGTATTGAAAGCAGCAGTATATAGATTTTTCATATTTTTTCTTATGATCTCGTTTGCCCTTGTCTCTCCCCCATCCCTACCCCCCTTTTTGATCTGTAAAGTATTTACATTGCATTATTATTGTAATTGCTTTAAGGAAACCAATAACATTCCATAATCAGTGTAGTACTGAAACCATTTAATCCTGACAAATCCACACTTCAGACCCCACCCCTGTCCCCCATGAGCAGATTCACAACTACCCCAACACAGGCTTGGGGGCTTTGCCTATGGAGGTTGTGATGTCAAAGGGCTTGCCTGCGGTAGTTATAATGTCCTACGCCTCCGCAAAAAAAGTGTGTTCTTGACTCGAGCTAAAACTCCTAGACAAGCCAAGGCAATTAGTAGTTTTCACACAAGTTAGCAGGTCAGGGTAAACCCTAAGCTCTTTCATAGGCTTCATCTTGACCTGCGAACTCCTGTGAAAACTCCAGGCTGCCTTGTCTTCACTAGGCTATTACCTCTTGTTAAGCACGTGCCTTTTTCCTACTGAAGATGCGTGTTTATTGTGATTTTAGGACTTAGGGCAGAGAAGCCAGGAAATTTGTAGAACCCACTCCTCAGGATCTAAGGGAGGCAATTTTGATGCAATGTTTCTGTTATTAAACATGCAGACATATGCTTTTCCCTCCCTAGAATCTTGCTTTGAATATTTAACTTTCCTTTGCAATTCACCTTTAATTCTATCCCCTTGTGCCAGTGCACTACACCAGGATGTGCCATTATAGTATCACTGAGTAAATCCACATGCTATTCAGCACATAATACAGTATAATAAGACCCAGTGGAATAGATCTGCATATTTTTCTCTATTCTGCTCCTCTCTTGAGCCTCTACACATAACTTATGTATGTTTAAAATGCTCCTCTTTCTATCACTGTGAATGCAAACATGTACCATTTAGCATTGCTGCTTAAACTATATGTGGTGTAATCAGAGTCTAGATTTTGTAATACATGCACACCAGGGGCTGACTTCAAGTTTTGATAGGAACATTACAAGTGAATTTCCTATCTTTTGTGCACTTAAAATCTTGACCTTAACAGTAGATTTAAAATATATATATATATATTTAATGTGTCTCTGTGTGTGGCATATACTCTCTGTATGTCATTTTTATAACTACATATTAGAACTGATCGGACAAACTTTGACAAAACCATTTTCCATTGGAAAATGCAGTTCCATCAAATTTGTGAAATTGTGTTACAATGTTGTTTAGG
Organism: Trachemys scripta elegans; assembly: GCF_013100865.1. Lineage (NCBI taxonomy): Eukaryota > Metazoa > Chordata > Testudines > Emydidae > Trachemys > Trachemys scripta. The sequence goes on from NC_048318.1 coordinate 7,482,638, forward strand.
AGAAAAACTTCAAAGTTCCCATTTTGACATTTTTGAAATAAAATATTGCATTTTTTTCCTTTGGAAATTCCGTTTCATTTTGAATATATATATATATGCTCTATCATATTATATAATATGATGTGTAAAAGAAAAGAAAGCTGAAATCGAAACAGAATGATTTTGTCGAAATGAAAGACCCCACCAACTCAACAAACAAAAATCAGTATTTTCCTTCGCTGAGAATTTCAAAATGTGCTGGTTTCATTCCAATTCCAAACAAACCCTGATATCAAAATCTTGAAATTCTTTGTGAAATGGAATTTCCATCCTGCAGTCCTCTCTGCTTACATAGATCTATGTAGCTATAGTTACCTAGGGGGACAGAGTTAACACTTGCTATAGGGCAGGCAGAGTGGTCTTGTGGATAAGTCATTGACGTTGGCCTCAGAAGAGATTTCTAGCATGATCTTAGGAAAGTCAACTGATCAGTTCCCCATCTGTATAACAGAGTAACAGTGTCCCCCTATTTCACACTAAGATTGTGAAGCTAAATCATTTAATAATTGGGAGGTTCACATTCATCCGGGGAGCAACAGAAGTAGATAGAAAGGCAGGTGCCAACATTTGGATATGGATTTTTAGACCTACAGGCCGAGATTTTCAAAGCACCGTATATCCAGACCCTCTTCAGCATCTTTGAAAATTCCGCCTGCCAAGTTTAAGGGCATCCAGATCTAGGCTTTTGGCTTGACCCAGGTAGAAATACAAGTACCATGCATGCTCAGGTTAGGGAATGCCTCCCAGGCCCAGAGTTTGGGATTGTTCCAATCTGCGATTTTTGGCTTGACCCAATATTGAGAAAGGAACCAGCATGAAATTGGGTACAGATCTAGGTTTGATGATAACTGGTTTGGAGGTGGATGTGTCTCTATTATTAAATTATTTGCTCTGCAGTAGCACCTAAAAGCCTCAATCATTGATCACCACCCCGCTGCAGGTGTGGCCCTATAGAACAAAAAGAAATCCCCCACCTTAAAGAGCTCACAAGCTCTTTGAAAGGGGCCCTGGCCAGGCAATGAAGAGGAAATATATGGACTCTCCAACCTCGTCATGTTTAATACCAGCCTTGTGGCCAATTCTCTGCCTTGCTGAAAGCCAGCAGTTTTTCTGTAGTTAATGGCCACAGCTCCACTGATGATGGGTGCTCTGGGTTTGGTTCGCAGGCTGTCTATTGATCCTCCCAGCCCTTCAGGTCCCATCAACCCCAATTTGCAATTGTTAATTATTTCTCATTCGGAATCAATTTCCCCCAGTGCCTTTAACCCCCCCCCCCCCCTTGCTACATTTAATCAATATTTTTTCCTTTTGTCCCCTTCTGCTCCAGCCGGAAAAGCAATTGTTCATTGCAGAAGAGGCACGTCAAGTGCATTGCCTGTGTTTGTTCGGTGGGGTGTCGCTCTGGGTGAAATGGCTTGCTGGTTATTAAGGGAGAAACAGCAAGTGAGGGTAAAAATATCGAAATGGGTGGGGACGGAAATAAAACATCACATCAGGTCGGACAATGGAAAACTAGCTGTAGAAGAATAGATCAGTAACCATAAAATACAGAGCTGTAATTCCATCACGGCGCTCCAGCAAGGTGATAAATCCCAGAGAGGGGAAAGTCTGAACCATATATTACAGGCATGTATGAAGTGGGGGGTGGATGCAGTGGTACGAGCACAGATCATAACGCACATACCTCCTCGCCTGATAAAGATCAGCTCCACCTCGGTGGGGTCCCGGCCAGCTCCATTGCAGGAATCCCATGGAGCTCTTGACCTGTTAGGCAAGTGGCTTGTATTTTTTCCTGCTTGGGTGCACTTGCCTATTAAGGCCTGATCTGAAGTCCGCCATGGTCGATGGGAATCTTTCCCCTTCAATAAGCTTTTGGATCAGGCCCTGAAATTGTGCCCAGATGTGCAAAAACACAGGCCATCTGCCAAGACAGTCCTGTACGCTTCCTGGAGCCCGGTTCTTGCTCCCCGCCTCTCCTACGCCCAATGGACACGAGGAAAAGACTGGCAAAGATTCGTTAGCTCTTCTATGAAAATGTAACACCCAACCCCATTTATCAAAGCAGCAACAACGGGGGGGCCAGTGAAGTCCAGGGGAGACTTTCTGTTGACTTCAGTGGGCTTTGGATCAGGGAGCAGCTAGCTAGCAAGCTGAGCTTCGCAGTCACATTGACTCCTGCCAGGGGTGCACTGCGGCAGCATTAGAATTCCACCTGCCCTGCAGGGGAGTGTCACGTTTACAGGAACTCAGTGTTAGCCAATGGAATTCACCCTGCAGGGTAGGAGGAAGCTTCCAGCTCAAACACTGTGTTAGATTATTATTAATCAATTGTGTTACCGTAGCACCTGGGAGCCCTAGTCATCATCCATCGTGCTCGGTGCTGTACAAAACCAGAACAAAAAGACAGTCTCTGCCCCCAAGAGTTTACAATCTACATGTAAGACAAGAGATGGATATAGACAGACTGGGAGACTGCAAGGCAGCAATGGGACTCCCTCTCACCTTCCTCTGCCCATTATCAACCTCTCAGCATCCCGTCTGATAGGGTGATGATTGGGAAGTCCTGCGTGATCCCAGATCAGTTACACACCTGTTTACACACACACATTCTCATGATCTGTCCTTTATTCCCTGCCATGCAAGTGCAAGGTTGAAAGCACAGCAAGGAAAGAATCAATCATTCCAACCAGTCATATTTTCCCCACCTCTTTCTAGTCCTTGGTTTTGGACAAACACTCACCCAGAAGGGAGAGAAGGGAATTAAATTAACGTACACAATTTCTCCCTGTCACTGAACTCTGACTAATGAGTCTATTTCTGGGTAATAAGAAGGAGCAGGAAGTGACAAGGCACCGTAATGAATTAGTGGCCCAGAACCTCGTTAGTCAGAATAATCTTTCCACAAAAGATAAATGATGCAAACATTAATTATGAAGCTGGTGTGGAAATGCATTTCATTATTTGGCATCCCGAGAAATGTCTCCATATTATTACTGGAGTGAGGTGCTTATTTTTTTTTAAAGGTGGTCATAAAAAAAGTAATAATAATGTGTTGGTCTGCAAGCATGATCACCTCTGCGAGGTGATACAAAACCATCGGCGGAGGAGCATTTCTTGGATACCTCACATATCTACGGGAGTGTTTCTGGCTGCTTCTGTTAATTGTTTGTATTACGATAGTCCCAACCAATATCGGAGGCAACCGTTGTGCCAGGAGCTGTACAAATAGAGGGCCCCTGTCCTGAAGAGCTTACCATCTTAATCAACAGGACAGTCAACGGATGGCAGAGAGGATTATTATCCTAGTTTTATAGGTGGGGGAAACTGAGGCACAATGTGAGAGATTTACAAAGGTGTTTTGGTGCCTGAAGATGCAGAGAAGCACCTAGTGGAATTTACAAAAAGGCCTAAGGGAGTTAGCCGGCTAACTCTCTAAAGCACTTTTTAAAGCCCCACTTGAAACCTCTCTGCATCTTCAGGCACCTAAATATCTCTGTAAATCTGACCCAAAGGGATTGAGTGACTTGCCCGAGGGCACACAGGAAGTCTGTGGCAGAGTCAGGAATAGAAGGCAGGTCTTGTTAGTCCCAGTCCTGTGCCTCCACTGCAATACTGAAAGGTTATTAAGGGGGAAACAGTCAGTGATGGTAAAAAAATTTCGGGTGAATGGTTTCAGGTCATGTGGATTTTGTGAACTTGAATGTGAGCTGGGTCCAGTTCAGCCAAGTTGGAACATAAAAACATAAGAATGGCCATACTGGGACTGGTCCATCTAGTCTATCCTGTCTCTGACAGCGACCAGTGACATCTGCTTCAGAGCAATGAACAGAACAGGGCAATTATCGAATGATCCATTCCATGTCATCCAGTCCCAGCTTCTGGCCGTTGGCCGTTTAGGGTCACCCAGAATATGGGATTGTTTCCCTGACTATCTTGGCTAATAGCCTTTGATGGACCTGTCCTCCATGAATTTACCTCATTCTTTTTTGAGGAATATCCACAATGACCCCAAGATCTCTTTCTTGGCTGATAAGAGCTGATTTAGACCCCATCCTTTTATATGTATAGTTGCAGAATAGTTTTGCAGTGTGCATTACTTTGCCCGTATCGACATTGTATTTCATCTGCCGTTTTGCTGCCCAGTCGCCCAGTTATGTGAGATCCCTTTGTAACTCTTCGCAGTCAGCTGTGGACGTAACTATCATGAGTAATTTTGTATCACCTGCAAATTTTGCCACTTCATTGTTCACTCCATTTTCCGGATCAGTACAGATCTTTGGGGGGGTTGGGGGAGGGATATCACTATTTACCCCTCTCCATTGTCAAAAATGACCATTTATTCCTACCATCAGTTTCCTTTCTTTTAACCAGTTACTGATCCATGAGAGGACCCTCCCTCTTATCCCATGACAACGTACTTTGCTTAAGAGCGTTTGGGGAGGGACCTTGTCAAAGGCTTTCTGAAAGTCCAGGTACACTATATCAGCTGGATCCCCCTTGTCCACATGCTTGTTGATGCCCTCGAGGAATTGTAATAGATTAGTGAGCAGTGTTCCCTCTAATTTTTCCCACACATGTGCGGAATTAATTTTGTTACGTGCACCAATAGTGATAAATAATGCACACAACAAAATTCGTATGGCGCGGTGGGGCCGAGGGATTCGGAGTGTGGGAGGGGGCTCAGGACTTTGGCAGAGGTTTGGGGTGTGTGTGTGGGGCAGACTCTGGGGTGGGGCTGGGGCTGAGGGGCTCAAGGCTGGGGCAGAGGGTTGAGGTGTGGGGTGAGGGCTCCGGCTGGGGGTGGGGCTGGGGATGACGGGTTTTGGATGCAGTGGGGCTCCCTGGGGCTACAGCGGGGAGAGAGGACTCCCCCCAGCTCTCTCTCCCCACAGCAGCACCTGGGCTGGAAGGGGGAAAGGTGCCTCTCCCGCGGCTGAAGCAGGGCTGGGCTGGGCTAGGTCAGAATCGGGGCTGAGGGAGGGGTGCTTGTCTCCCAGTCGCAGCAAGTCGGGGCTGGCGGGGGGAGCACCATGGCAGGTCTGGGGCTTGGGAAGAGGCATCTCTCCCTGCCGCAGCTCTGAGCACCTGTGCGGCACTTAATAGGCAGCTGCACAGCCCCACAGCTTAGAGGGAACTTAGTTAGTGAGGCATGATGTCCTTTTACAAAAGCTGTGCTGATATCATGTGTATCTTTGTGTCTGATCATTTTCTTCTTTACTACACTTTCAAGAAATTTGCCCAATACTGAAGTTTGGTTTATTGGCCTGTAATTGCCAGGACTCCCTCTGGAGCTTTTGAAAAAAAATTGGTATGACACTATCTACCATCCTGTCATCTGGTACAGAAAATAATTTAACCCATAAATTACATAACACAGTTAGCAGTTTTGCAATTTCAGATTTGAGTTCCTTGAGAACTCTTGGGTGAATACCATCTGGTTCTGGTGACTTATTTCTGTTCAAATTATCAATTTGTTCCAAAACCTCCTCCATTGACACCTCATTCTGGGACAGTTCTTCAGATTTGTCCCCTAAAAAGAATGACTCTGGTGTTGAGATCTCCCTCATATCCTCTGCAGTGAAGACCAATGCAAAAAAATTGCCTTCTCTGCAATGGCCTTGTCCTCCTTGAGTGCTCCTTTAACTCCTTTAGCACCTTGATCGTCCAGTGGTACAGTGGATTTGCTGGCAGGCTTCCAGCTTCTGATGTACTTTCTTTCTTTCTTTCTTTCTTTTTTGCTCTTAGTATTTGTGTCCTTAGCTAGTTGCTCTTCAGATTTTTTCTTGGCCTCCATTATTATATTTTTACACTTGACTTGCCAGAGTTTATACTCCTTTCTATTTTCCTCAGTAGGATCTGACTTCCAATTTTCAAAGGATGCCTTTTTGCCTCTAACCGCCTCTTTTATTTTGCTGTTTAGCCATGGTGACAATTTTTTGGTTCTCTTACTGTTTTTTTGATTCGGTATATACATTTGCCTTTATGATGATGTTTTTGAATAGTCTCCACACTGTGTGGTTCCCTGTTTCGAAGTTAAATGCTGCTGTGGTGGGTTTCTTTTGTACTTTTCCCCTGGGAGGATTTCTTTGGCACTTTACCCCCTCTATTATGGTCACTATTACCATGAGGTTCAGCTATATTCACCTCTTGGACCAGATCCTGTGCACCTTTTAGGATTAAATCAAGAATTGCCTCTCCCCTGGTGGGTTTTAGGATGAGCTGCTCCAAGAAGCAGTCATTTATGGTGTCTAGAAATGTTATTCTCTACATCCCTTCATGTGGTGACATTTACCCAGTCAATATGAGGATAGTTGAAATCCCCCATTAGTATTGCGTTTTCTGCCTTAGTAGCCTCTCTAATCTCCCTGAGCATTTTACAATCACCGTCACCAGCATGGTCAGGTGGTCAGTAGTATCTTCCTACTGCTATACTCTTATTATTGAAGGATGGAATTTCTATCCATAGAGATTCTATGGTACAGTTAGATTCATTTAAGATGTTTACTTTATTTGACTCTGATTTTTTTCACATATAGTGCCACTCCCCCACCAGTGCGACCTACTGTCATTGCTATATATTTTGTACCCCGGTACTACCATGTCTCATTGCTTATCCTCTTTCCACCAAGTTTCTGTGATGCTTATTCTAGCAATATCCTCATTTAATGCCAGACATTCTAGTTCACCCACATTAGTATTTAGACTCCTAGCATTTGTATATAAGCACTTGTACCACCGTTTGTTAATGTTTGGTTGCTTGCTTTCATGTGTTTTATTTCAATAGGACTTGTTTACATTTTACTCTTCCTCACTAGCTCCTACCTGTAATTTACCAACTTCTTTGCAATCATCTTTCCTAAGATATAGAATATTCCCTTTAATAAATCCTCCCCTAAGGGATGTCTGTGTCTGAACCACATGCTCCCATGCTCCTGTCGGCTTTCCCCATCCCTTGTTTTACATGCTCCTCTACAGCGTTTTTAATTTTACATGCCGGCAGTCTGGTTTTGTTTTGGTTTAGAGAAGCCCATCCTCACTGTGTAGGCTTCTCCTTTCCCAAAAGGGTCCCCAGTTCCTAAGAAACCTAAAGCCCTTCTTTTACACCATCATCTTGTCCGGGCATTGGGATCCTGTAGTTTGTCTGTCTTTCTGGCCCTGTGCATGGAACTGGAAATATTTCAGATAATGCTACCATGGAGGTCCTGCACCTAAATTTGGCCTCCAGGACTCTCTCCTACCTTTCTTTATGTTATTTCTACCCTAACCAAATCCCCCATTACTATTACTTGGCTCTTCCTAGTAACTGGTATTCCTTCGGTGAGAGAGGACACCATTATTTAGTTGGTGTTGGCCCTGCTTTGAGCAGGGGGTTTGACTAGATGACCTCCTGAGGTCTCTCCCAACCCTAATGTTCTATGATTTTATGACATCATCTGGAAGGGGGGGGGTCCCAGCTATGGAATTGCGTCCCTCCATTCCAGCTTCCCCAAGACTTCCATCCTCCTTAATGGCACAGAGGCTGTTCAGTGCTTTGTTTGCGCTTCCTGGTCTCCCTGTGAACCTTACTGCTTTCACTTGGTCCCTAGAAAGTTTTAATCCATCCCCCCGCACAGGCCCTCGGACATCCCTTCACTACCAATCATACCGGGGGTATGAGCTAGCTTGCAGCCTCCCCCTCCCCTTGTTTTGTCTTTAGGTGGTGGATGTCGTGGGCCCATCCCCCATATGCCACTGTCAGGGCAACCAGCAAAGAGAGACACTGCTCCCCAAACCCCTTGGGGCAGTCCTCTTCCAGACAGTGAGCTGAAGCAGCAGAAGATAACGTAGAGTCCCGCAGAAAAAAACAAGGAGTACTTGTGGCACCTTAGAGACTAACCCATTTATTTGGGCATAAGCTTTCGTGGGCTAAAACCCACTTCATCAGATGCATACATGTTAATCTCTAAGGTGCCACAAGGACTCCCCGTTCTTTTTGCTGATACAGACTAAGACGGCGACCACTCTGAAACCTGTCATACCAGAAAGAGGACAGGACTTGGCTGTGATGAACATAAAGGGGTTTCTTCACTGGGGCTGCTGCTGGACATAGGCGGGGAACTTGTAGTTCTCTCTTGGCTTCCAGTCTGTTCTGTAGTGCCACATCCTAGGGTTGCACTAATTGGGGTACTGAATCCCCCCAATACTGACTATTCTCCCTCCACTGCTGCTGCCAGTACTACCATCTGGAACATGGGTTGCTGAAATGCCCCAAATCACACCACACTCGTGTGTTAGCTTGAATCCTTCCCAAAGTGGTTCAAGCAATGTTGTTGGGGTTTTTTTTTTAGCATTGACTCGTGGGATCAAACCATTTTTGTTCAGCCCTAATTTGGACATGAGCTGCCAGGGGGAGAGATCAGCAGCACCTATTCTGACTGTCCCAGCACCAGGCACCCCTTCTTTACTGTCGGTCTGTGTTGCGCAGTGAAATCCGGTCTGCTCCCAACCCCAGTTTGGCATGATGTGAGGACTCTTTACAGGACTCTAGCCTACATGACAGTCTAGTTAGGAGGCACCCCGCATAGAAGCATCTGTGCCAAAATTGAAATCTAAAGGGGTGGAGGAGTGGGGGCAAGGGAGTTTGCAGATGCCCGCAGATGGCTGGGGGAAATCATTCCATTCCCCTTCTCACTGGCAGTTGCTTCCACCTCCGCCCGGTCCCCGGTGTTAAAGAGGTTGTCCCAGTTTTCTCCTTTGTTGTTTTTATTCCTGCCATGTTCAGGTGGCTTCTCGCACATTTCAAAGAGCCAACGCCTGGTATTTGGTCACAGCTGCTTCTGTACCTTCCAGGTACAATTACTCTACAATACAACTTGATTTTGTACAGTGTCTTTCATACCAATCTGCCTCTGAAGGCTCTTTGCAGGATCTAACACCGTCACAGTGCGAAATGACAAATAATAGAGGAGGAGAGGAATTAAAAGTCATATTACAGCTGGAGCAGAGCAGGTGGGTTATTCTCACCTAGGGGTTCTCCAACTCTTTTGGAGCATGCAATTGCATCCTCCCCTTCCACCACAGGGGGCAGTAGGAGACTGGCACAACCCCAGGATATAGGTGGGAAGAGGAAACGGTCAGGGCAGCTAGGGAATGAGTTGTACTAGCGGAGACTGCACCAATTCAGCTGCTATGCATGGTGAGTTAAAGCTGTTGGCCCTGTTCCCAAGTGGAACCCGCATGGAGGAAGGGGGCATCGTAAGGCCATGTAACTTACTCCATCGAAATGAGTCTGGCCCCAAGTCACTAAGGAGTAGTATCAGTGTTATATCATCAGAAGCAGCAGCATCCAATAGATGGGGCACTGGGCTGGGAGTCAGGAGACCTGGGTTCTATTCCTGGTTCTGCCAGTAACCTTGAGCACAGCACTTCCATGCTCAGTGCCTCAGTTTCTCATCCTGTAACACTCTTGTCTAGTTAAGCTCTTCAGGGCAGAGACTGTGTCTGTACAGCCCCTAGCACAATGGGGACCTGAACTCAGCCCTCTACATGCTACTGCAACACAAATCATGAATAATAATAATTGTGGTGCTTCTTATAATGATATCTATGCACACATCTGTATCACTGTAACTATATTGGTTTGAAACTGCTATAGTTGAAGCAGTTCAACTCCCTAGTATGGACACATGCTGGTATAAAAGAGCTTAGACCAGTAGAGTTTATTCCTATAGGGAAAGGAGAATAAGCTATACCATTATAAAGCACTTTTATACCAGTATAACTGTCCACACACACAATTGTTCTGGTATTACTATTTCAGTTTAAAAAAAAATCACACCTAGAACCAAAATAGATAAATCAGTAAAAGCAAACAAAAAACAACGAAAATCACACAGAGCCGGGGTAACATTTTCAAAAGTACTAAAGTGACTTAATAACCTAAGTCCCATTTTCAGAAGGGACTTAGGCTCGGGTAGTGGTTCTCAACCGGGGGTACGTGTACCCCCGGGGGAACGCTAAGGTGTTCCAGGGGTACATCAACTCATCCAGATATTTGCCTAGTTTTACAACAAGCTACCTAAAAAGCACTAGCGAAGTCAGTACAAACTAAAATTTCCTACAGACAAAGACTTGTTCATACTGCTCTCTATACTCTACACTGAAATGTAAGTGCAACATTTATATTCCAATGGATTTATTTAATAATTATATGGTAAAAATGAAAAAGTCAGCAACTTTTCAGTAAGAGTGTGCTGTGACACTGATGTCTGAGTAGTAGTTTTTAAATTAAGTGAAACTTGGGGGTACACAAGACAAATCAGACTCCCGAAAGGGGTACAGTCGTCTGGAAAGGTTGCGAGCCACTGGGCTAAAGCCTGGCCCACACTTAAAAATTTAGACGGATCTAGTCACCCAGGGCTGTGAAACATTGTGCACCCTGTGCAGTGTAGTTAGGTCGACCTAACCTCCGCTGTGGACGCAGCTAGGTCAGCAGAAGAATTCCTCCGTCGACTTAGCTACCGCCTCTTGGAGAGATGGATTGCTAACAACAGCGAAAAAATCCCCCTTCCATTGATGTAGGAGGTGTCTGCACCACAGCTGTAACATCATAGCTATGCTGCGGTAGCAACTATGGTGTAGACGTACCCTATGACTACACCACAGAACGTGTCAGCACAGCCCCATAGTGTAAACGCAGCCAACAGAAGGAGGAGTTTTTCCACCGAAGTAGGAACAGCACCTCCCCAAATGGTCGCGATGCTGACAGAAGTCCTCTTCTCTCCACATAGCCGTGTCTAGGCAGGGTTGTTTTGTCAACAGCTATATTGCCAGGCATGTTGGGGTGAGGGGGGGGGGGGTTCCACACTCCTGGCCGGTAGAAGTTACAAGTGTACACCAGGCCATAGGCACTTACAAGCCTAAACTCCATTTCTTTTCAATGAGACGGCAATCAGAGGCGTGACTGCATTATGGCTAGCCGCCCGCAAGCTAGCTTTCATCTAGCTAGCTCCAATTACCTCACCAGCACAGACTAGCCGCTCACATCCATATCTAGGGCCCTGTTTGGGCTCAGACAGCCCCATGCTGCTTGTTCAAGCATGCCAGATCCAAGGGCCCGGTCTCTTTGGAAAATGGGACTTTGGCTGTGTTTACGCTTGGAGCAGAAGGTGTCATTTCCAGCTTGAGGCAACCTACCCATGCTAGCTCTGAGCAAGAGAGTGTGCTAACAATAGAGCAGAGCCGCGGCGGCACAAGCAGCAGGAAAGGCGGAGTATGTACCTAGCCTGTTGGGCAGGCTCGTACTTGGGGCGGCTAGCCCCACCCACCCTTTGGGGCACTGCGGCTGCACTCTGTATTTGTCACATTCGCTCAATCAGAGCTGGCCTGGGTATGTCTCCTCCAGCTGCGAAGCACATCTCCAGCTCGGCGGATAGGCTCCTAAGGCACCTAGGTACTTTTGAAAAATTTCCCCCATCTCTAAGAAGTTCTTCCTGCCCCTAGGGTGTCTGCCTGTCCCTGGGGTGTGAATAAACCAGATGGAAATGTGTCTGTGTGGAGGGGGGAGAGGATGTGTCTGTCCTTTCCTGCTCATCCACAACAATCCCTCGCCACATGGCAGCTGTCTGCTTCCCAGTTCCCCTGCGTAGAGTGGGCAGAGGGAGGCGCGTGCGTTGGCCAAGCACCCGACAGGGAGCCTGAGCAATGCAGCCTCTCGAGTTCCTCCTTTTCTCCATATTTATGAATATGTTGGTCTCTGCTGCTGTCCTGCCGCTATCCGACTGGCAACTGCGTAACAAAAGAGGGAGGGAGAGGATGAAAAACAGTCGAAAAGCGATTTCTAATCCCTGACTCCCAGTCGGTGGAGCTGTAATGGGCTCTTTATTGTGCTGTTAAATTATGTTACGCTCCCAAATAATAATAATCCGAGGGAGATGAGACGCAAGAAAAAAAAAAAAAACCTTTTTTCTCTCAGTTTATTCAGTACAGTCCTGGCCCTTTCAAATCCATGCAGGGAAGAGACTATATCTTTACAGGACTTCACCCTTGCCGGACTGGTGGGCATGTGGAGCTCCAGGCCTGGAGGCCAAGCACTTTCCTTAGTGGGGCAATGTAGTTTTAGGAGTACGGACTCACAAGATCAGGGTTAATTCCTGGCTCTGTTACAGCCTTCCTGTGTGATCTTGGGCAAGTCACTTAGTCTCTCTGTGCCTCCGTTCCATGTAAAATGGGGATAACCCCCCAGGCTATGAGTCTTATAACTAAGGCTACGTTTTACTCTTGGGTGTTTTTAATAAAAGTCATGGACGGGTCACGGGCTGTAAACAAAAATTCATGGCCCGTGACCTGTCCGTGACTTGTATGATATACCCCTGACTAAACCTTGGGTAGTCTGGGCAGGGGGTGGCCTGGGGGCACCGTGGGTGCTCTGGGGGGTGCCAAGGTGTTCTGGGGAGGCGGCCTGGGACCCCTGCTGCTGCTGGGGAGGGGGACCAGGCAGTCTGAGACTGCCCCAGCAGCAGCCAGTGTGGCTGGCCCAGAGGCTGCCCGAGCTGCAGAGAGAGAGAGAGAGAGAGTGTGTGTGTGTGTGTGTGTGTGTGTGTGTGTGTGTGTGAACAGCACCTAGCACAGTGAGTCTGTGGATCGAGGTTGAGGCCCCTACTGTGATAGAAATGATGATGATGATGATAGCCCTTTCTCTGCCTTCCAGTCATGAGTAACGCGTGCCTTTGCCCTGATTCCCCAGCACCGCACCGGAGCACAGCTGTGGCTGTGATCATACACAGATTAAAACAGGTCAAAGACAGATGAGGCAATTGATCGCTTGGTAGACTGGGGGGTGGTGGCTTTCAGACCCCCCAGCTCTGGGAGAACGAGCGGAGAATCAAACTTCCCTAGATATGAGAAACGCCAGCCTGGAATGCGAGATCCATTTCAGTCAACTCTCCTGCACCAGTGAGATATCTCATCTGATTCACGGAGGTTTAATCAGCGTGAGATCCAGCCGACACCCTATCTGAGGGCATTAATCCTTCCTTAATCTGAGCCTTACAATCAATGTGATATTTATGTATGTAGCGTACAATGCAGGCTGTCTCATTCAATCTAAATTACATGCGTATTTGGGAACCTTAATTCAAAGCTTTCTACCCCGAGGTCTCGGGCACAGAGCCGTGCACTGCCCCTGTCTTTAGAAACAAGTCCAGCACGTATGTTTCCCATCTCCGCATTCAGCTCCAGGCAGGCAGTTGGATTTTGATCTCTCTCTCTCCATTCACTCCTTCCTCTGTTGCTGGGACTGTTCCTTTAAGTGGGAAAGAAGAGTTTAACCCCAGGGTGAGGCTGGACAATGGGGATGTGGATGTGGTAGCTTGTGGCAGCTTTCTAGAGGGGGCGCTGTTAACAATCATTTGCAATAGAAATACAATGAGCCTAATTCTCCTTGCAGGTTAATTTTACACCAGTAAAACGCCACTGACTTGAATGGAGTTTTCCCTGGTTTACACTGGTGTAACTGAGATGGGAATTAGGTTCGATACTACGACAGCAGCCTCAATTTACAGCACTGCCCACAGGACTGCTGGTACTTTCTGATCTCTGGGGATCTCTGCAGCGTTTCTGATCTTCAGCTGGTTCTCCCAGTGCCTTATTCCCAGTAGCAGAGGGCACTTCCCCTCTTGCTGCTCTGTGGGCATCTGAAATGATAACTACTCTGCCTCTCAGTGTTATCTTTGGTGCGAGGATTGCAAAGTGTGCTGCAACCACGCTGGGAAGTTGGTAAACAATGCATTGAACTGGCTAGTTTCCACTGCCCTCTACTGGAGGAGTTCAGAACTTTGTGTCATATGCCCTCTACTATTCCTAGCTGATGGGGATTCTCCGTTAGTTCAAGGAGTAGATGCCTGAGATTTGAAGCAGGAAGGCCTGAGTCCTAGACTGCTCTCATTGTGAAGTACTGAGTGGCTGTGATGGGATGAAGTAGCTGGCGGGCTGCGTTTTACGGTGTGAAGCAGAAGCAGGTTTATTTGAGGTGGTTCTGGGATGGAATCTCAGAAGTGACAGAGTTAAAGGCGCCCTGGGGGAATTCACACTTATTATGAGCTCAGTCTCTCCCAACAGGAGTCACTGGCTGGGAATGGTCTAGGCATATTGCTACGTGCTATGGGCAACTCACAGCTACTCTACAACTGGCCTGTTCCATGCTGTATGGAATGGTGTAGGAACACTGGTTATGGTGGCGCTCACAGCTACTGTAGTTCCAGTCACTTTCAGCAGGGGGTGCTGTATGGAATGGCAGGGGCACCAGCTATGGGCTAGCTCGCAGTTATTGCAATTCTAGCGTCTCTCAGCAGGGCATACTGCATGGAAGCACTGACTATGGGGGAGCTCCCAGCTCTCCTGTAGCCAAAGGGGGCAGGTGATAACAGACCACAGGTAAGCATAAAAAAGTCATCAGCCTTAACAGAGAGCTAGACATTGAGGGGTGGGATATGGACAATTACATTTGGGTCATAGGAGCAAAAAGAGGGGAAATCAGTGTGGGAATCTGCTCAACAATCTATACACAAATGCAAGAAGTATGGGAAACAAACAGGAAGAATTGGAAGCTTTGGGACATAAGCTAAATTATGACTTAATTGGCATCACAGGAAGTTGGTGGGATAAATCTTATGACTGGAATATTGGTATGGGGGTATAACTTGTTCAGGAAGGACAGGCAGGGGAAAAAAGGGAGGATGTGTTGCATTATACAGCAAGAAAATATATGTCCCCTCTGGCATGACTCTGCCCGCACTGGCATGACCTTGCACATACAGCATGTGTAAGGTCACACCAATGGGGGCGTAGCGGTGTACTCTTCAAAATGGGGTCTCCTGTCCAATAGTGGACCAAAGCACATCCAGTTTTGTCTCCATACTGGATGTGGGACAAACCACCCCAAAATAGGAGTGTCTAGGTTATAACCGGACAGACAGCTGCCCAAATTTAACTACTCAGATTTCTGTTGGAAAAGTCATATGGCAAAACACAAAATGCCTAGTGTGTTCTTGAAAGGTAGAGGGGGCAACTTTTTGTTTCAGAAAGTGGAGGAAGTGACCTGGGGAACACACATTTTAGACTTCATTCTGACCAAGAGGGAGGAATTGATAGTGTATCTGAAGGGGGAAGGCAATTTGGGTGAAAGTGACCATCAAATGACAGATCTCATGATTCTACGAAAAGGAGGGAGTGAAAGCAGCAGAATAAGGACGGTGGCCTTCAAAGAAGCAGACTTTAACCAACTCAAAGAACTGGTAGGTAAGGTCCCCTGGGGAGAAAATCTAAGGAAGGGGTAAAGAAGTTCAGGAGAGCTGGCAGTTTCTCAAGGAGACAGTATTAAAGGCACAACTGCAAACTGTCCTGACGCAAAGGAAAGATAGGAAGAATAATGAAAGGCCAGTATGGCACCATCAGGAGCTCTTAATCCCCTGAAAATCAAAAAGTGGACACCTGGGCGAATTGCCAAGGAGGAGTTCAAAAGAATAGCACAAGCCTGTAGGGACAACATGAGAAAAGCTAAGGCACAAAATGAGTTACACCTAGCAAGAAACATAAAGGGCAATTAAATACAGGTTGTTTTAAAATACATTGGGTGCAAGAGAGAAAGGTGAAGGAAAGTGGAGGCCCTCTACTCAGCAGGGAAGGAAGCTAATGACTGATGGCATCAAGAAGGCTGAGATGTTTAGTACCTATTTTGCTTCAGTCTTCATTACAAAGGTTAATGATGACCAGCTACTCAGCACAATTAATATTAACCGCAAGGGGGAAGGAATGAAACCACAATAGGGAAAGAACAAGTTAAAGAATATTTAGAGAAGTTAGATGTATTCAAATCGAGAGGGCCTGACACAATTCACCCTAAGGTAATTCAGGAACTGGCTGAAGCAATCTCAGAATGGTTAGTGATTATCTTCGACAACTCCTGGGCTCAGAGGATTTGAGAAGGGCAAGTATCTATTTTTAAAAAGGGGAACAGAGAGGACCCAGGGAATTAGACCAGTCAGCCTAACTTCGGTACCTGAAAAAATACTGGAACAAATGATTGAACAATTAGTTTGTAAGCACCTAGAGGAGAATAGAATGATAAGGAATGGCTAACATGGAGTTGACGAGAATAAATCGTGCCAAACTAATCTAATTTCCTTCTCTAACAGATTTACTGGCCTAGTGGATGGGGGGTGGGGGGGAGGGAGAGAGGGGGGGAAAGCAGTACATGTGATATACCTTGATTTTAGTAAGGCTTCTGACATCATGCTACATGATATTCTCATAAGCAAACTAGGGAAATGTGGTCTAGGTGAATGCACAACTGGTTGAAAGACCATACTCGAAAAGTAGTCATCAGTGGTTCGCTGTCCAACTGGAAGGGTGTATCTAGTGGGGTCCTGCAGAGGTCAGTCCTGGGTCCCGTACTCTTCAATATGTTCACTAATGACTTGGATAATGGAGTGGAGAGCATGCAGATTTGCAGATGACACCAAGCCGAAAGGAGTTGCAAGCGCACACAGGAAGACAGGATCAGAATTCAAAGTGACCTTGACAAAGTGGAGAATTGGTCTGAAATCAACACGATGAAATTCAATAACGACAAGTACAAAATGCTACACGTAGGAAGGAAAAATCAAATGCAAAACTACAAACTTGGGAATAGCTGGCTAGGTTGTAGTACTGCTGAAAAGGATTTGGGGGTTATAATGGATCACAGATTGAATATGAGTCAACAATATGCAGTTGCGAAAAAGCCTATTATTCTGGGGTGTATTAACAGGAGTGTTGTACGTAAGACAGGGGAGGTAATTGGTCCATGCTAGTAGGCACTGGTGAGGCCTCAGGCAGAGTACTGTGTCCAATTCAGGGGGCCGCACTTCAAGAAAGATGTGGACAAATTGGAGAACATCCAGAGGAAAGCAACAAAAATGATAAAAATATTTAGAAAGCTTAACCAATGAGGAAAGGTTAAAAAAAAACACATCAAAACCTGTCTTGTTTATTCTCGAAAAAAGAAGACTGAGGGGAACTTGATAATCTTCAAATATGTTTAGGGCTGTTATAAAGAGGACTGTGATCAATTGTTCTCCAAGCCCATGGAAGGGTAGGACAAGGCTTAATCTGCAGCAAGGGAGATTTAGGTTAGAGATTAGGAAAAACTTTCTAACTGCAAGGGTAATTCAGCTCTGCAGTAGGCTTCCAAGGGAGGTTGTGGAATCCCCTTTACCGGGATAGACAAACCCCTTTCAGGGATGGTTGTAAGTTAACTTGGTCCTGCTTCAGCGCAGGGGGCTAGACTTGATGACTTCCCTTCCAGCCCTATGTTTCTGTGGTCATGACTCTGCAGCCCCAGTCTCTCTCAGCAGGGAGTGCTATAAGTAATGGCATAGAAGCACCGGCGACAGTCCCATTTCCGGCTACTGTCCTCCCAGTGTCTTTCAGCAGAGGGTGCTACGGCAACAGGCTACAGGCAAGCTCCCACTTACTGCATTGCCAGCCTCTGTTTATCTGACGCTCCAGGCTGTTGTGTAGATAATTGCAGCACTCATGCTGACGATTGTCTTTTTATACCGAATGTCATTTCAGAGATTTGATGTCCCACATCAGGGAAATATGTTTCCTTCCCCCGCCTTTTCATTCCCCAGCCTTCTGGTGTCAGGCGGGTGATGTGCTGAAAGGCAGAGCTGCGGCGGGGGGGACGGGACGGAGGGAGGGGGAGCACAGCCTCCAGAAGATAATTGACTTTGGAAGTGCTTCGTATGAGATCTGGGAAGACAACGAGTGAAAATATGTTATTTTACAACCTTGATACTCCTGACCTCATTGGAAATAAATATACACATAGCAGCACAGAGAAATCAGGTGTCACATTTAATGGAGAGACAGGGACAGGAATGTGGGGCTACAGCAGCCTCTGGTGGCTACACGTGGTACGCTGAAGCCATCTCTCTGGAAGAGAAGGCTTGGAAAGCAGGCATTGGGGTGGGGTGGGGGGAGTTTGCAATGCGGGGGTGAGGCAAAAACAGAGAGAGAGCAACCCCAGCTTTGCCTGGCTTGGGTAACCCCTCTCCCCTGGATCCTTAACTCATGTAGGGAGAGTGCCTGCTTCTTCCAGTCTGTGGCTCTGCAGGTGTGTGTGAGCTTCTCTCCCATATGCAGTGTGTGTGTGTTGCGGGGGTGGAAGGGGTCTGTGCTTACGCCTGTGACAAAGACTTCCAGTCCCCTGGGTGTGCATGGATCTCTACATATATAGGAGAATTCAGTGCTGCCTTCTCTTGACTGTATCACAAGTGTTGCGATATTTGGTGCGTTCCTTAAAGCCCCAGCTTCTGGAGTCCTGGGATTATGTGAGACTCTCTGTTGTCTCTATCTCTCTCCCTTGTGAACAGCCTTGCAAACAACAGTGGGGTGTAAACTGATAGAAACCAGTTGCCAGGGCTGAAAGGAACGAGCCTCAAGGGGAGAAATCCTAACCCCCTTGAAATCCATGCAAGTTTTGCCTCTGATTTAAACGGATTCACCCTAGATGATTGTTCCTTTCACCCTTTGTCTCCACTGGAGTGGAGATCTGCAGATTGGCCCCGCCCTGCTCCTGATCAAACACAGGGTTTGTGTGGAACGAGTCGGTGAGGGTTGGGGCACGTCCCAAAGAATCATCTTGTGGGGCCTCCCCAAGGGCCTGGCAGGACAATCAGGGTGGGTGAAGATTGGTGCTGTTCGGATTGGCAGGGCAAGGACAAAAGCAGCTTGTCCCAGGTCCAGCCTCAGGGCTCTGAGGCTGACTGTGTGTCTAGGGGAAGTGAAAGAGCTCCCTTTGGCCTCCTGATCTCTGCTAGATGGCACCTGATTCCATCCTTGGCAGGGCCCCTTTCGCTCGGAACACCTGCATTTCCACGCCTGCCCCGCTCCTGTTTCAGGAGCGAGGGAAGAACCTGACTGAACCAAGGACCTCCCGAGCTGAAGCATAAGCTGCTCTAGCTTGAGTTAAAGCTCCACAACTGGGCCTGTAACAGACTCATGGTCTGGGCACAGAGGGGGACCTGTAATGCTCACTCACCAATGGGGTCCAGTAGCACCAGGGGCCCCAGACACTGCGGGTATAACCCAGACTCAGAGAGGGAAGGTTGTTTGTCACCCTCTAGTGGCTGAGCCCCATAACAAGTTTGTGCCCCCGCCACTGGGTGTGTGGTCCATTGGCCCAAGCAGTCTCCTGCTTTCACAGTAGAGAGTTGGTGGTTCAAACCCTGCCGTTGGCTTGGTATCGAGATACAGAGCCAGTCCGTCTACCCGGCCTGGAGGCTCAGTTGCAGTGTGGATGTACTCAGAGCGTCCTGCCTCTCTCCAAACTGAATGTCAGTCCATCCCACTCCGCGCAGAGCCTGGTGGTGGGAAGCAGATAGAGGGCTCCATCCTGTCAAAGCCAGACCCGCTGGGCCATCACCGGGTGCAGAACAGGAAGCACTCCGCAGCCACACAGTCGCCCTGCGGCACCGCCACTGCACCAGGCAGGGCCGGCTCCAGGCACCAGCATAGCAAGCAGGTGCCTGGGGCGGCAATGAAAAGGGGGGCGGCACGTCCGGCCGTTCGGTGGCGGGACTGTCACTCCCTCTCGGAATGAAGGACCTGCCGCCGAATTGCCGCTTGCGATCGCGGCTTTATTTTTTTTTTTTTCCCTGCTGCTTGGGGCTTGGGGCAAAAACGCTAGAGCCGGCCCTGGCACCAGACCCTTTAAACACCTGACAGATGGGCCTGGCCTTTCCCTGAACACTAAATGGGGCCCACTTAGAGCAGAGGAGCTGTGTGATTGTACAGAACCGGACAGCTGCGGATGGCAGTGCCCTCCTGGCATCAACTTGGGCTGCCAAAGCCCTCCTGGCGTGATGGCATCACTGCGCATAGAGCCCTTGTTTGGCAAAGCTGCCTTGCCTTCCTAGCCCTGGCTCTCCTTTCGCTTTCTGCCCCTCGCACAGGGATGCGGCTCCCAAAGGATGAGGGCACCTTGTCTGGTGCCCCCGTTTCCCCAAAGCCCCTATTTACCATCTGTGCCAGGGTAGTTAAAGGTGTGAATGAGTGCTTGTCCTGCAGCGCTACTTAAAGGTAATGAAGTTTACTTGGCTGGCTAAATTACCAGCTCACTTTAAATGGCCCTTCTCCCTTCATTGCTATGCAGATGCATGCTAATCTGCCGGTTTCCAAACACAACTTGATGACCTTCTAATTTTTATTTATTTATTTACCTGACAGAGCAGTTTCGGCAGGAAGTGTAATTGAATTAGTGTGTCTGTTTCAGAGGCTTTCCTGACAGTCAGCTGAGGGAGAGGAGGGAGCCTGCGTGGGCTGGGGAGGTTCGGCGCCCCCTGCATATGAGAGAATGAGCTCCCAGTGTCATCTACTCACATAGGTAGCCAAGAAGAGAGAAGTCACTCTGTTGGTGGAGCATACTTTAGGGTTAAATGCTGGGCTGCAAAGGCTTACGGGGCTCAGTCCCTCCCTATGGCCAGACCTGGAATGGTGCATTCAGTTCTGGGCCCCGCTTGGCCGAAAGATACAGCCAAGCGGGAGGAAATTCCCAGAGGACCCCTAGGAAGGATCAGGGAGCTGGATGGATTGTGTAGTGAGGTGGAATGGGGAAACCACAGAGCAACTGGTGTTAATGCCAAGAAGGGAGGGGATATATTTAGGGCAGCATGTGGGAGGAGTGGCACTAGGAGAAATGAGGTGTGGTAAGAAAAGGAAGTTGAAGATGAGGGCCCAGGTGTATTGTCTGTGGCTTAGTCACCGCAGTGAAAGGCCCCTTACGGGGAGCTTTAGAACTAGACGGAACAGAGCACCGGGGAGTGTATCACCTCCCCCACTTAGCCCAGAAGAGCTGGTGTTGTTATTAATGATCGATTATTATGTATTTGTATTGCAGTGAGGCATAGGAGAACCCGTTGTGCTAGGCTCTGTACAAATACAGACCAAAAAAACCCAGCCCCTCCCCCAAAGAGTTCACAATCTAAATATCAGACAAGAGGCAACAGATGGATACAGACTGATTGATGGGGAGCACAAAGAAACAATGAGACTTTGAAGCCAGCGCTAGAAGAATGAGCTTCTGCCGCTGGGCTAGAGACCTGTCCCCTAGCTGGCAGCTGTAGCAAACTCATTGTTAATCTCCTCTGTGGACCAGTTGCTCTGTAGGGAATAATCCTGCACTGATCTCAGGGAGATAAGTGAATGCTCTAATGGGTCTTCTCCTCTTTGAGAGTCTGTGAGTCGGTAATGAACCTCAGGCCAGAAGGGGCTTCTCCGTGTTATGAGATACCCTGAGTTTCATCCTTGTGAAAAAAACCTGTGGTACGGGAACAGTTGGGATCTCTCCAGGGTGCCGTTCGGGGGGATCCATCCTTAAGACACTGGGTGGGAGAATGGAAGCTAGGGTAAGCCTGAGGGCCAGGCTGTATGGTGCATTGTGACTAAATGCACCCCGTATTCACACCCTAGGCACAATTGTAATAACCTTTGTACAAAATATGCCTTGTGCAGTATCACTTGAAAACAAATAACTAGCTGGCCAATAATCTCACGGTAAAATGTAAGTGGCAACATTATACATAAAGTTATGAATTCCCCCTGTGTGATGATGTTAGCACATGTCAAAGCCAGACAGCCCTGCCTAAGCAAAAGTGGCCAAACAGGCCTATGCTAAACAAGGGGATGTGTGTTTACCTCAGTTTTCATAGAAGTCATGAACAGGGTCCTGGAGATGGTAGGAAAGAGAACAATTTGTTTTTTAGCAAACACAAGTGAGGGAAGAAAGAACATGGAGTCTCCTTCACCACCAGCCTCCATATTGCCTTTCTCACAGTTGGGGTAAACTTTGCTTTGAGGGGTAACCTTCAGAAGAATCCATGTCACAGGTTCACTGGAATATAAAAGAAAGGGGCAGAAAACCCCAAGTTCTCTCTCTCTCTCTCTCTCTCTCATTAAGAAGGCATAGGTACCAGCACCTCTGGGCCTTGGAGAGCGATCCTGACCGAGGAGAAGGTCAGTCCCCATCTTGCTGGAGGACTGTGGGTGAGAAAGGCCATCTTAAATAAAGCCCCGAACTAAACTTGTTGTATTAAATTTTAGACTCTTAGCTGCGTGTTTGCACTGTGATTTGCCGGTAACCATTTCTAACTTTCTCTCTTGTACTTGAATTCACTTAAAATCCCACCTTCGTTTGTTAATAAGTGTGTTTTCTTTGTAATCGCACCCGATCCAGTGCGTGTTTAAATGGAACGGGTTAGTAACTCCAGCTAAAGTAACCAAGAGCTGAGTATTGACTCCTTGCTGGAGCAATGAACCTCAATATCGGAACTGTCTGGGAGATGGTTGGACAGTGCAGAACACAGGCTTTTGGGAAAACCCGGGCCTGGGAGTGTGTTGGGGTCACCCTACAAGTGGTAACCCAGGCTGGTGGAAGCCAAAGCTGGGCTGTGGGACTGTAGACAGGCTGCTGGCATCGGAATTGCTTCACCAGGGCTGTCTAGCACACAGATGCTCAGGGTGTGCCCTGCATGCTGGTAGGCTGGTTGTGAACAGTCCAAGTTGGGAGCAACAGTAGCAAAGCACCACGAGGTGCCCAAGGTTACGAGGCCCAACCCCTCACTGGTCTGGATTGCACCCTGGAATATAACCAGTAGGGGGCTCAAAAGCAGAAGAACGTCACTGAAGAGTCCAGCAGCCAGAGGAGAGCCCTGTAGGGGCACTTTCAAAGTGCACAAGCCTGTGCGTGCTGCACTGTGGCAGCACCTGAAATGCAGCCATCTCTAGGGTGGAGAGTGGTAACCAACTATTGTGCAGCAGTAGAATGGGGATGGGTAGGATTTTGACTGAGGACACAAGGGTTTAACCTCCCTCGGAGTGACATAATGGACCAGGGATGTCTATGCGGAGCAGGGTTTTAAGGTCTCACCCATGCCGTATTGCTAAAAGACCTGATGCACACACCACAAACAAAGCTGCCAGTTGCCCCAGGAGATTCAAAGCCACACGCTCCTTCCCCTAACACTGCTACATCCCTACAGCAGCCGCCACCTACATCCCTGGGCAGAGCAATGCCCCCTCCCTTTGTGTGTCACCCTGACCGTGCAGCCTGCCTTAACTTCACAGCAGGACGGGCCAGTGCCCTGGGGCACCCAAGCACGGCAGCTCCAGCTGCTGCTGTTTACATTTAACTGTTTACATTTACGTACTGAAAAGACACCCTGGAGATTTCCTGGCTCATCCGCAAGTGGGACCTGAGAGGCAGAGGGGAAACCCTTGAAAGACATTGACCATGGAACCGCCTCCCCAAACCTCTGCTTTGCCCTCCCTAACAGGGGGATACGTCTGCACAGCAGCTGGGAGGCCCGTGCTAGCTCTGCTCAAGCAAACACACGTACAGGCCTACACAGCCCTGGCTGGGTACATATGGGTGTGGGTAGCCTGAGCAGCCATCTATGCCACCGTGGCCCCACTGCTCTTTTTGGCCCCCTAGTTCTTGTGTTGTTTACTCCTTCTCATAACGCACGAACTAGGGGTCACCAAATGAAATAAATAGGCAGCAGGTTTAAAACAAACAAAAAGAAGTATTTCTTCACACAACCTGTGGAACTACTTGCCAGAGGATATTGTGAAGGCCCAGGCTTTAACGGGGTTCAGAAAAGAACTAAATTCGTGGAGGATAGGTCCATCAATGGCTATTAGCCAGGATGGGCAGGGATGGTGTCCCTAGCCTCTGTTTGCCAGAAGCTGGGAATGGGCGACAGGGGATGAAACATTTGATGATTACCTGTTCTGTTCATTCCCTCTGAAGCACCTGGCATTGGCCACTGTCGGAAGACAGGATACTGGGCTAGATGGACCTTTAGTCTGACCCAGTCTGGCCGTTCTTATGTTCTTAACTCGAGCAGAGCTAGTGCGTGTCTGGCTACCCACACTGCGCAGCATGGCTCCCAGCTGCAGTAGAGACAGCGAGAGGTGTTCATCATTTTCCTTGCTCTCTGCCTTGACATTTTGGCAGAATGGGCTGAAGGAGAGAGCCGGGGGCACAACAACGGATTGATTATTAGTAATAATACCTATTTC
Organism: Trachemys scripta elegans; assembly: GCF_013100865.1. Classification (NCBI taxonomy): domain Eukaryota; kingdom Metazoa; phylum Chordata; order Testudines; family Emydidae; genus Trachemys; species Trachemys scripta. The sequence continues at coordinate 7,506,779 of NC_048318.1, forward strand.
TTATATAGCACTTGTCATCAGGAAATCTCAAAGCAGTTCAAACTTTTGAATGTATTTATCCTCACAATACTCTTCTGAGACAGGGCAGTGCTGTTATCCCCATTGTACAGATGTGGAACTGAGGCACCAGGAACCTAAGTGACTTGCCCGAGGTCACACAGGAAGTGTTGGGCAAAGTAGGGAATTGAACCTGGGTATCCCTAATCCTGGCTAACTACTAGACCATCCTTCCTCCTTATGGTAGCGCTCGTGGTCATGAAGTCCAGTTCCGAATGACTCTTCAGACCAAGGCTGTCCATCTGGATCCAGAATCAAGTGATTAAAAACTTCCCAAGACCCAGAATTTTGGCTCATCTTACTCTAAAGCTGGGCCCATTTGGATCTTGATTTAAAATGTGCATGTCCTGAGCTCCCACAAAGCTGCAGGGTATTCAGAGGCAGGGTTCTCATTGGACCCTCTCCTGGTGTTTTGGGCTACTTCTCTGAACCTCCCTATTTTCCCATTGCTCAGTAAATGCCAAAGGCCACTTGCTACCCGAATGTCAGATGAAGGGATAGCATGATGCAAAGGGGTCATCTCCCCCATCTTACCCCGGTCCTGGTACGGAATCCAAGCTCTTTGGCTGCCTTCACTCCCACTGCGGTAGGCAGACACAGGGAGGCTGCCAGCGAAAAGGGAGTTCAAACTTTTATTGGCATATTCATGTCCTCTGATTGACTGATAAACTGGCTCCTCATTATGGTTTTGTGTTTTACTCGTCTTTTTAATTAGCCTAAGGGCCTCATTAGCAGTAGCGGCAATGGCTGTGTGATCAGCTTTGCCTGGCACGGAACCCACATAACACCTCCGTTCCAAGGGGTTACCTGATAAAGGAACAGAACCACTCCCACAAGGGCTGTCTGGCTAATAGACTCTGATGGACCCAGACGTCCCAAGGGCCCTGGGGAACCAGGTACTGGCTAAACGGCAGGTTCCCAGCCTGCAAAGCAGGGGATGTGATGGTAAATGGGCTCGTCAACGGACTGGCTTCCTCATTAGGGGGAATTCATCTTGGCAGTACAAAGCCGAGGGGACGTCCGTGTCGAGGAGTTCTTGGAGTGGGAGGGGAAGGTCGTGCCATGACATTTGAAAATAATATTGTTAACAGGGTTTTCTGGCCTGTGTTTTTCTCATTCATCATTTTAATAAGGATACTTAGCCTTTCCCACTCACCAGCTTATCAAAGGCTCTCCACGTTTGTTCAGCTCGTTAGAGAGACGGGGGTGATGTGAGCGCAGACCTGGGAGCTAGGACTCCTGGGTTCTATTCTCTGCCCTGCCATTGCCTTCCTCAGACAAGTTGCATCGTGCCGCCGGGGGTGTTGTGAGGGTCACTCTATTTAGGGCCTGGTTTTAGAGATGCTGAATTTCTCCTCCTCCAGCCGGCACCCGAGGAAACTCTGTCTGAGTTGAGCTGAGAATCGGGCCCTTCACCTGGGCCCATGACTTTCCCAAAGAAAAGCATCCTTAGACAGCATTAAAGGTCTAGAAATCATGTGATCTACGAGGCAAGATGGGGAAAAATTGGGTTTGTTTAGTCTGGAGAAGAGAAGACTAAGAGAGGACATGATAACCATTTTCAAGTACATAAAAGGTTGTTACAAGGAGGAGGGAGAAAAATTGTTCTCTTTAACCTCTGAGGATAGGACAAGAAACAATGGACTTAAATTGCGGCAAGGTTGGTTTAGGTTGGACATTATGAAAAGCTTCCTAACTGTCAGGGTGGTTAAGCACTGGAATAAATTGCCCAGGGAGGTTGTGGAATCTCCATCATTGGAGATTTTTAAGAACAGGTTTGACAAACACCTGTCAGGGATGATCTAGATAATACTTAGTCCTGCCTTGAGTGCATGGGACTGGGCTAGAAGACCTCTCGAGGTCCCTTCCAGTCCTATGAGTCTATGACATATAGAAGCCATGTAACTGTTTGCGCTGGCAGACAGCTGGTGCCCTCTTGTTCTGTCCCATCAAGCAGCCAATTAGCAAGAAATTTATATTGTGATTATCAAATATTATTTCTTTGTATCTTAATCTGTAATGGGTTTATTATTTGCTTGTAAACACTGATGGTGGCCACTAGATGTCACTGTTCTTTCTTTAATCCCACATTCAACCAGATGGGTGCATTGAGCCCACACATAAGGGTTTGGAAGAGTCCCTTGGAGAGCCCTTCACAATCACTCCACTTCATTTCTCAATTCCTTTTCTCATTTACATGGGGTTGGAGGGGTCCAGGACTCTTTACCACTCCTTTTGCTGTATGTCAGGGGTTTGTAAGGCTCAGAGGGCTTCAAACTTCCCTTGACAGACTCCCCGTCCATTCTTGCTGTCCTCTCCCTCCCATGCTTTCTTTGATAGTCCTTCTTCTCTCCTTCTGAACACCTGTCCAGCCCCTCTCAAACCTGCACTCTTCTCTTTATCTATCCCTGAGGGTCCCAACTTCATTTCCTCCATAATTTTTTCCACGTGTACAATATATTTATAAATGTGGGGGAGTAGAAGATGGCATGTCCCATCCATGCAATGAATTATTAGGACTCAGCAGTGGGAATTGGGGCTGCGGGGGGAGGGTGTCTATCTTTTTTTGTGGTGGGAAGTTGTTGGATAGGAGCAAAGTTGGCGGAGGATTAACGGATCAGCTGTGAAACACTCAGGAGTCTCCAAGAACCTAACTTGACTACTAGGTAGTGTTGCCTAGTGTACTGAGCACTGGAGTAGCACTTAGGAGACTGGAGTTCTATTCCCAGCCCTGGCTATTAGTCTCTGGGAGACCTTGGGCAAGTCACCTCACCTTTCTGTGCCTCAGTTTCCCTATCTGTAAAATGGGATATTGAGGCTTACCTCATTTGTTAAGTCCTTTGAGATCTAATGGTGATGTATTATTATTACTCTCTGGGACCAGATCTGATTTCCATTCCCTACAGCAGCATCTCATGCTCTATGGGGGGGGGGGAGGGGAAGTTGGGATAATGCCTGTGAGCTCGTTTGGAGAGACGAACCACCACCTCACACCTTGGCTGGGTCTCAGAACAGCCCATTGCTTGCAGACCATTTGGATAGGTCATTTTCCTACCTCTCCTCTGGGCTTTTCCTTTCCCAAGCTACCTCTGCATATCCAGGACTGCAAGTCTCTGAAAAAGACGCTCCAGTTTAACCACGACTGATTGGGCTCAAAGTAGGAACCAGTGAGAGAAAGTCGGTGGTCTGCCTAGATACCATAACGGTCCCTCCTGGCTTTGGAATCTCTGACTCCAGATGCCAGCTCCAGGAGAAAGTTTGTCCTTGTGGCCCTGGTTAATGACCTCTGTGGGCAGATCTTTTTCTGCCTATACGGAAGAGGGAGGGATGCCACCTCCATGTGCATCATTCTCTTTCCCTAGAACTCTGTAGGGCATGCAGGGTTTGTCTACCTGGTGAGTTTCCAGGGTGTGAATTTACAAGCCACCAGCTTGCTCGGCACTAACCAGCCGCTTGGACCCTGCTCTGACCTGCTGCTGTTGGAAACGGGAGTGCATCCAAACGCACTGCAGAACATTTAGTGTGCGGCAGCAGGGTCCACACAGCAAGTCAGCATGCTGGAGATTCACCCCCTGGCTTGCCGTGCGGTAACTCACAATGTAGATTCATGTGGGAATTTGGGGGCAAGGCGGCTAGGAGCTATTTTTGCAGTTAGCGCCCAGTTCTGCAGACTGGGGAGACCCCTTCTGCCTGGCTCCCGTGATCCATGGACTTGGGATGCCTTGTCTGCTCTGAAATCTGGGCTTCCAAGTCCTCTTCCCCTAGGAGGGGGAGGCTTTATAGGAAACTGTAATATGTTTGTCCCACTGGGACCCCGGGATCCCCTACACACACACACACACACACACTTGGGATGCTGCTTCATTAGCTCCACCCCAAGTGCCAATCAGAGGAGGCGCTCCCAGCCTGCATGTCTGAGTGCACTGCCCCAGTGAGTGAGTCCGGGAGGCGAGAGGCCATGCAGTGCAGCACATGGCCACGAGATGGCTGAGTTGGCCACAGATGAGTAGGAAACAGCTCACTGTCAAGTGGTAACCCAGGGCTTCGAAGGTGCATGTTCACCAGCTTGGCTGGGCTGTGCCTCTGGGGAGCCATTTGCAAAGCACATCAGTAACGGAGGGTCCCCTTCACTGTGGGGAGGCAGATGCAGTGAATAAACCCACAGAGGATCTTGTAAGCACCCACTGTGGCAATGGCAGCGTTCAGGTGGTCTGGCACACCTGCAGCCTGAGTTCCCATGCCACGGAGCCAGGCATGTGCAGCGCCTCAAGGGAACCAGAGAAACAGCAGATCCTTTTCAGTGGCGGGGAAAAGACCAGAGCCCCGACGGGGATACACGCGCTGAGGATGGGCAGTTGTTCCACTGCAGCTATGTAAATCCCATGTTCAGTGTCTACAGCAGAGCTCATTCACCTCGGCAGAGCAGGAGGGGGGACAGTAGCGCCTCGCTCCCACGGAGAGCATGGTGTGATGTCTCCCTTGTTCCCCATAGACAAGTGGGTTATCTCGCCTAGGGCCAGACCAATATGGGCTCTGATCCCACCACATCTTACAAGCTAAGCAGACTCAGGCTGGGTTAGTGCCTAGCTGACAGATGTCCAAGGGCCACAAAGGTGCTGTAGTGGTGTTAGGGATTCACGAGATGGTGCTGTTCCTTTTGTGTCAGGGACAAACACATGTTTGAGCAGGGTGCCAGAGGCCAGCTGTTCTGCAGGGTCCTGTCTTTCTGAGGAGATGTCCTGAATGCTTGTGGCCATGTAAGGTCAGGTGGTGCTTTGTGCGAGAACTAAAGGGCTTAACCTCTGTGGCTTGGCTTAAATTTTGACTCAGGTAATTACGTGGTGCCTCTCTAAATTTCTACTGCAGGTCTAGTTGGATATTGGATTGTCCTTTAGTGATGTATAGTGTTGCTGTGAGCTGTTAAGCAGCAGCCACTCTCTGCCCCAGAGGCAGCTGCATTCCAGTGGTAGCTGCAGAAATAGCTGTCTGTATATTATATATCAGTTAAAATGCTTTTGAATTTGAGGTATTACATATTGCTCCGTGAATATAGAGAACATGTGATATGAGACAATAGATAGCAAATGATGTTTCTGTGCTTCTATTTGTCGAGGGTAGATGTATAAGTATCAGACAGGAGAAATCCAGAAGTTACCTAAGGAAAACCTTTTGCTCTTGCCATGTAAGTGTGAAGTATTATCATTTCACATTTTAAAAGATGTTTACAAGCATTCCCAGGACCTCAATGAGGTATGTAGCTAGATTCATTTTTACATCCTCAATCAAAATTATTTCCCCCATTTTACAGATGGGGAAAATGAGGCACAGAGAAGGGAGGTGACGTGTCCAAGGTCACACAGTGAGTCTGTGGCAGAGCTTGAGATGGACCCCAGGAGTCCTGGCTCCTAGGTTTGGGTGTTAAACACAAGACCATCCCTCCCATATTTTTTAATGTGACTGAATCAGTCCAGTTTTGGGATTCCTCACTTCCATTCAATGTGTGCGTGAAAAGGCCTTCTTAGAAATGGTGGATGAGGTAATATCTTTTATTAGTCCTCACCCACCTTGTTTCCCTAATATCCTGGGACCAACGCTGCATAGCTAGAAATGCACCAGAACCCAAATCACATCTGAATGCTCCCAACTTTGGAGGTTCGGGTCTATGGCACCCAGTTCTGGACCATGTCCGGTTCTAGTTCTGCAAGAGAAACACCTGCTCCATAAGGTTTTAGAAATCTGAAACCACTGGCAAGTCTCTTCTCTGCCCTGCCCCGCCCGCTTCCAAATTTCCATTGGAAAAGTATGTCTTCCCTCCACACTCCCTACCTGGGATGTGAAATACCTGCGGTGCCCAGGGTTGGGCACAAGATGGCACAAGAGAGCTATGCCAGAGCCACTTGCAGCTCCCCAGCCTGGCCCTCTCCCCTGTCATTCAGCTCTGAAGACTTAGAACAAAAGAGATAAGTTGGAGGAACACAATTTATACAAGCGCAGTTGCAGCGTGAAGCACTAACTCTTCCTCTAACCTTCAGTGTCCTCAATCCGGGAGACAGCGCGCACGCTGGCAGCAGAGTTATGGGTTTATCTTGGGCCTCTCCCTCCTCGTCCAAGTTCTGTCTCTCCGTTCGATGCTTTCGCTTTGGAGACAAGGCGGTGCTGTCGGACAGCCTCCGAGCCCCAGCCTTGACCCTGCCAAGGCCTAAGCAGTGTGGATGGCTGTTGGGTTTAGCAGCCTGATGTTTAAAGCGCCGTTGGGACAGCGCACGGTGCCGGGCGTTGGGTGGGGTTACTGTTAGGCTTGCTGGGCTATAACCTGCACACAACAGGGGGCTGGCACGAAGGGTCCAGCGCCAGTCGGAACGTACCCGGACACCACGGGCAGCTGCTGGTTCGAAGGCCTCTCTGGCCAGAATTTGGGAGCAGTACAGAAGGATGGAGAGGCTGAGACCCGCTTTGCCAGCTGGAGGAGCTTGTTGGGCGAGGCTTAGCCTGCTCTCATTAAACAATGGGAGGGTTGCTGTTGATTTCCCACTGCACCAGCTTCGCTCCAGGCCCAATCTACCTTTTCCTGACTTCTCTCTTTTGTGTTTCTCTTCCTTCCCCCTTGGCTCTCCTTCCTTCTGCCCTTACTCGTCTGTTCCCCTCCTATCCCACTTGCTGGCCCACGGCACTCCATTCAGGGGGCACATGCCAGTGGAACGGGCATGGCGGACCCTAGCACTGTGCACCTACAGGCCTGCCATCTCCCAGCTTCCATCTGTGAGAGTCTAAGTCGTCTCTTTGGGCCATCACGAGCCCAGCGCAGACACAGGTTTCATCTGTCAAAGCTGGGCTAACAGGGCTGCGTCGAGATGGCCAGGGATCCCAGGTTAAGGTAAGGTAGAGAGAGAGAGAAACAGTGATACCCTCAGTTACATTCGTACACGCACAGGGCATGCACCTTAGCAGAGGGGCTCATACTGACGTGCAAACACTCACTGTTGCGCAACCAACACATAGTTGCGCACAACCACAGAAACAGACACTGACACGCACGTTACCTCTCTTGCACCAATACAGTGATTCACTTCCAGATGCACCTACGCAAACGTTAACTCCCATTCTCTGGCCCACACCCACAAGCTCTCTAGCAAACACAATTGCAGAAATACACACGCGCACAATTGTATTCTTGGAATAAATACAGTACTAACTCTGTCTCTCCCTCACACACACAGCAAATTGGAACGCGGTGCAGAGACGATCTGTCACACACACACACACACACACACACACACACACACACACGAGTTAGAATGCAGTGAAAGAAAGCGGCTGGGAACATAGTGCCAGCACATTATTCGCATGCAGTGGAGAATTACACGTTCCAGGATGCTAAATGCCAGCTGAAGCCAATCTTGTTTTTGCACAGTGGCACTGCACAAAAGCTCTTCTTCTGGGAGATTGCTGGAGCTCGTGTAGCGAAGCAATAGGTTAAAAAAGAAATACAACAAGAGAAAGAGAAAGGAAGCGAGCGGAGGGCACGTTGCGTGTGTGAGCAGCCCCAGCCTTGTGCGGGGCAATCCGGGGCACAGCCGATTGTCAGGAGAGAATACAGTGGGAGAACCATGAGCTCTGGGTAAGGTGCAGTGGTAAACAACAGAGCTTTTGGTGTAAGACTTGCCTGATGGGAAGACAGACAACCTGCGGGCAAGAACAGGTGGTTCAGGACCACCAGTGGGAAACGGAGAGCAAAGTGCAGGGCTAACCTCCTGGCAAGAGCTGCCAGAGCTTGGAAATCCAGCTCCGCGATGAGCGAAATCTGCCTGTTGTCCAGGAGCTGCAATATTATTTATATGAGAGCAGTGCCCAGAAGCTGCAGCCAAGATCAGGGTCCCGTTGTGCTAGGCACTGTACATACACATAGGAGGCAGCAGTGGAGGATAGGTCCATCAATTGCTATTAGCCAAGATGTGCAGGGATGCAACCCTATGCTCTGGGTGTCTCTAGCCTGGTATGCCACATGCGGGGAGTGGATGACAGGGGATGGATGACAGGGGATGGATCACTCAATGATTGCCTGTTTTGTTCGTTTCCACTGAAGCACGTGTCATTGGCAACTGTCGGAAGACAGGCTACTGGGCTAGGTGGACCATTGGCCTGACCCAGTCTGGCCGTTCTTATGTTCTAGAGAAGAGACGAGTTCCATCTCCATGGCTCATTCAAACTAAGGAGCCTCTGCTGAGGGGGCCAACCAGAGGCCTGGGCACTACCCTTTGTGATGTGAACAAAGCCCCTTGAGCTCCTCACCCTGTAAGAACTCCGGGACCCACCCCGTTCACTCCAAGGCACACGGCCATGAGCACAGCACCTGTAAGCACCGGCCTACAAACCCCTCCAGTGGTGGTGGTCACAGAAGCTCCACAACGGGTTAAAGCAGCAGCTCGCTCCGCAGCAGTGCCTCTGCCCCTGGCACTAATGCACTGGACTCGGCCTTCGCCTGCCACCCTGGTTTTTGAGATCCCAGAAGCGCCACTTGCCCTGGCTCTATCTTCCCATTAGCTTCCATCTTCCACTCGCGTCTGACTCCCTCAGGAGCTGTGAGTAGAGAGCCATGAGACCAGCAGGGCCTGCGCCATCCCAGTTTATAGCAAGGGCAGTTGGGTTTTCCAGAGATTCCCAGCTCCATTAGCAGATCATAAAGCTTTGGAGGAGCATCTGAGTTTTGGGGGCTTCTCACAACCCCCCGAAACTTCTGAGATGCTCCGGTTGCCGACCTCTTGCTCCATGGAGATGCAGCACAGGTCCTGGGTGGCTGGCTGGCTGATCTCACTAATTACCTGTCCTTGCTTGGAGTTAGACAAGTTAAGTCCTGAAGTACTCCTACAATGGTAGAGAGGAGGCAAGACTTGGCTGTAATGGATCAAAGTGGAATTTTATATGGGGGCTCAGACTGACCCTGTCTCTCTCTCTCTGGTTTTGTGTCTCCCAGATCAGCGACCGAGTACTGGCCTGAACTCAGGAGTCAGGGCAGTCACCACTGAGTGCCCTCTAGGGCCCCATGACATGGCACCTGGTGAAATCCCTGCACACGGTTGGGAGGTGGAGTTTGGCTTATTTCTGGCACTCAGCCTTGGGACCGGGCATCCTAGGGACAGGCCCAAACCCAGCCATAGCCCCGAGCGCTCTGCAAAGTTTCTCTCCCTCTTCTTTCCGAGGAGTGGCTGAGCTTGCTGGGCTTGGCAATGCCTCGCTCCTGTCTCGTGCCCTGGGAGCAAACCAGAGATTTTTTCACTCTTGCCATGCGTGTATGTAAAGCTGAAATCCTCCCTTCAGTGACCACCCTGGGCCTGTTTTTCCAGCCAGCACCTCAGGCATGTTTCTCACTCGCTGTGAACTAGCTGGGTGTCTTGCAGCCGCTCATCCTTCCGATGTCCAGTCTATAAGGACCTCGCTACACACTGACCCGTGACGATCCAGCCAAGCAGAAATACAGGGAGAACAGGGGAATAGGCAGAAATGCTCTGACAGGAAGGTGATATGGCAGTCGGTTTGTCAATCTGCTCCCATATCCATCATTCCCACCAGCTAGCTAGCCACTCACACAGTCTACTGTCCCCATACACCCCACCGATACACCCACCCAGGGATCTCTTCTCCATTAACTGTTGGAACAATTTACCAAAGCTTGCGGTGGATTCTCCATCACTGACTACTTTTCAATCGAGATTGGGTGGTTTTCTAAAAGCTCTGCTCTAGAGATTACTTGGGGGCAATTCTCTGGCTTGTGTTACACAGGAGGTCAGACTAGATGATCGCAGTGATCCCTTTTGGGCTTGGAATCTATGAATTTATGAATCCATCCATCCAGCAGTCTGCTGACATTTCCCGATGGACTTCAAGTGTCACTAGGCCCATAGAGGTCAGGCACTGAGATATCACAGTGCAGTATGAAACCTGGTCTAGGATAGTATAGGAAATGATCTGGCTCTCTTTAGAAGGTGATCCTGAAAGGAAAGGGATGACATTTGATGCTGATTCAAACCAAGCAAGATGAACTCTAAATCAGGACGCTGGGGTGCAGTCAATCCAGAGGAAGACCAGGCTACCCAGAGCAGCTTGGACAGATTAGGAACAAGGGGTAAAGAAAGAGATGATGAGTGAATCATTCAACCTGTCTCTTTCCCTTATACACCAAAAGAAAAGAGTAGGTTACTAGATACTAGAAGGAGAAAGGCCTCTGAGGTACAGAGAGTTACATCCAGAAGCTTTGGCATCAGAGTCAAAGCAAAGACAACTGGGATTGTTAAATGCAAGTGTGCAATTTACAAGGGAGGAAATGACTGTAGCCCTCTAGCAAGGGGTTCCCAGTCCATTGAAGGAAGGGTGGTAGGCAGGGTGGGGGAAGGTGTAAGGTTGGAGTGAAAGGTGGTTTTGAGACTTGCACTGAGACTAGACCAATTGCTTTAGCGCTGAAGTTTTCATTTCTTTCGTTAACTGTGCGTCCATCAAGGGTTTTAATTTTTTCTAAGGGTTCTTGCAAGGACATGTTTTGTAAACCCCCAGCTCCTGGAGGCCTGTGATTAGGAGAGACATTTTTAAAGTATGGTTCTAGCTCTCATACTTGCAGCGAAAAGCTTGAAAATATTGACCTGAGTTCACTTTAAAGTTTCAAAACCCAGAAAGCAAATCAAAAGAGCCTACTGTTTAGATACAGATGTACATCTAAATATCAACTTTAAAGATTTTGAAGCCAGTCTTCTGATTTGGGAGGGTCTGATTCTTTCATTCTAAACGCTTGGGCTTGACAATTCTGCAGTGGTAATGGCGAAGCAGCAAAGACAGAGAAGAAGGCAATCAGAACAATGATACAGGGTCTGGCAAAGATCTGCTATCCAAGCAGGGTTAGAGACACTGGCTCTGTAACTACTGGCAAAGAGGAGATTAAGACGGGGCCTTGTTGAGGTTTTACCCAGGTCTGAAGGGAATTGAGTGGCTTGATGCCAGGAGGTTCTTTAAACTACTGTCAGATTAGAGGAACAAGGGGGCATGAATTGAAGCCAAGAAACTGAGAAGCAGGACACCCAAGGAATGTAGGTGGGTTTTTTTTTTTTCTGTAGCCAGATTACTTAATCTATGCAATTGACAACCGCAGGAAGCAGTAAAAGTGATCAGTGTAAATTGCTTGAAAATTAAGTCATGCTGGTAATTAGGGATCATGAATGTTGTGTTGTGAAAATGGCGAGTTGGCTCAACTGCATCAGACATTTGCATGAGTTTGTCTGGTCCTCTCTCCAGCCTCAAATCAGTGAGACCATGTGCTGGCCTAGAGGCAGATAACAGTAAACCATTGAACGAGTCTGATGGCTGTATCGCATCTCTAGGTTTTGAGGGCTGCAGGGAAAACTGATGTTGCAATGGACGATGGGCCATGTTAATAGTGTGTTACCCATGCTATGCATGGAGGCAGCCCAGAGGTTAATGTTGTGTGACAGGCCATCTAAGATATTGACATTCAAGGTGGTGTGGTGGTGCTAAGGGAGATCTGGCATACTATCCTCAGAGATGTAACAGACAGCTGAGTAAATAGGAATGTGTGTTCAACGTGGCAGGGGGAGAAGGAAACCCAGAGGCTGGAGATGGGCAAAAACGCTTCCAAGTTTAGTGTGAAAGAGCTTTGCCAATGTTGCATGCCAGCAAAGGGTCCAAGCCCCACGTGCAGCCGGGGAGTAGCTGTCCAGTTTTACTCAAATGAGCAGCAGTAAAATAGTTAGTGACACTGACATTTAAATCACCATCGTTACCCTTCAGAGTTAACACCGGTTGCGATGAATGCGGAGAGATCATGTAACTTCCCCAGGGATGGGTTACCGGTGCCTTTTGAACCTATGGCCTTCAACACTGAAAATAGAGTCTCAACCATGTGAGCTAAAGGAGTATCTAGAGATTTATGCAGCTGATCAAGCAAACAAGCGACATCTGATGGCTGGGGCAGATGGACCCAAACACATAGATAATATTTGAGATGGATTTTTTATTATTATAAATTGATAAAGTGTCAACTAATCACATTATAGGTGGCTATTTATTTCCTTTAGGTGTTAGCAAGAAGAAGGTTTTGCTTGTGGGTAAAGCACTGGACAGGGATTCAAGAGACCCACGTTCATTTTCTGGCTCCGCCATGGTCGTCTTGTATGACCTTGGGCAATCATTTAATCTCTCCGGGACTCAGTTCCCCATCTGTAAAATGGAGGTAATAATACTCCCTTTTGCCTACTCTTTGTCTGGACTGTAAGATCCTTCAGTCAGGGACTGTCTCTCGCTGTGAGTATGTACAGCACCTAGCACAATCTTGCTTGGCTCTACCATAATGTAGACAGATTGGAAGCTCCATGAGACAGGGACGGTCTGTCACTATGTGTGTGAGTATGTACAGAGCCTACTGGCCCTCATGCCAGTTGGGAGGGAGGGCTTGTTGCTACTGGAATAATACTAATCTTAAAGAGGGTTTTTTTTTTACTTTAAAACCCTTTTCCATTCACATTTGAAATGTTAGGAAATTCAGGCCAAGGGGTCAGATGCTGCTCATGCTGGAGGGTAGCTGAGATGCAGTCTGCTGCCATCCCACGGGGCTGCTCGCGAGGTTTTTAATTGTCCGATCTTTTTGTTTTCTAAGTTGCTCAGGAAGGGGAAAAAAATAAACCTGAAAAATGTCACCTTCATGGTGACACGGGCCTCAGCAGTGACAAAGCTGCCTGGCAGGGGGGCACACTGGCAGATGGTAGCCTCAGCTGGGACACTGCAAAATAGCAACCAGAAGCCTTGCAAAAAAAGGATTGTGCATCCGTTTAGGATTTCATAAGCACAGGCTGCCACGCCTGTTGCTTGTGGTATACACAAATCCTGATACACGAATCCTGGGTGGGATGGGGAGCATCCCCTTACATTATGAGAGGTGACAGGAGTGAGTTCTCCAGGCTCTAACACCACCTGTTGGATGGGTCTGCTTATTTTCCCTCCATTGATTGTGTTTTGTTTTTTCTTGAGCTGATCCAGGCAGCCACCGAAAGCCCCTGGGAATACAGAGGACAGATGCTATGCTGGGGTTCCTAGCTTCTTTTTAATTGACTCCTGGAAGGGTTTTTTGTTTTTTTGCCAGCAGTTCCCTCTCTCCCAAGTTCACTGCTGTTTCCCCTGTAATTGGTTAGGAGCAGAGAGCACCAAAGGAGGAGCTGAGGTTGGGTTCAGAGCTTTGCTGAGTCCCTGGTGACAACCTGTGAAATAAGGGAGAGGATGAGTAGGAGCTGCTAGTTCCCTTCCCATCATACAAACAGATGCTGCTCCCTCTGGATCTCCCCTGCCTCTGCTTTGGGAGCTCTCAGTGATTGTGCTCCAGTCATGCACACACAGTCATGCGCAGAGCCGGCTGTACACTGACTTACCGAGTTTGTCCTGCAGTGAATTCCCCGAGGATGGTGCATAAGGCCCAGACACCAGGGGGAACTCTTTAGACATGAATTGTTTGTAAGATTAGAAGGAAGCTGTTTCCCCCAGCCATCTCTGCACATGTTTAACCAGGGGTGCGTATTTCCCTTCAAACTCTCTCGGTTTGGGCTTTGCGGTGTCATTTGCGCAGTGTCTTTCTCTGAGATGGGACCAAGCCCAAACTCGGTATCTCAACCACCTGGGAAGAATCACTTGGGAGGAGTCCCTGTCTAGAGCAAGACATGGCAGCTGGTCTCTGTCTCTATGGGGGGGGGGGGGGACGCAGCGCCAAACACTCTAGATCTGATACCCTGAGTTTCTGGCAAGGCCAAATGCCAACTCTGTTGTGGTGTCCCTCTTTGGTACAGGGCAGGACTTTAGAGTCACCCCAGCAGACCCCAGAGAGTCCTTCCCAGGGTTTAACACTGGTGTCCTGGGACCAGCCTTTAGGGATATCTATCTATCATCTCAGAAACGTGTTCACGCTCTTTGTGGCTTTGCCACTGTGCCCATCCCCCTAGCATCTAGGCTTAGCATTTCTTCCTCTCTCCTTTCCCCAGGAAGTAAACAGGCCTCTGATCAGCTTGTTGACCACAAGCTATATGTGATTGTTCAGTAACAACCACTTCCCAGCAAGCCCGGTCCAATTCCTACTCTTCTTCCTCCTTCCCCCGCCCCGAAGCAGCCCTGTTGCTGGCGCACACATTGTGTGCTCAGAGCCCCATCAATATTTTCTAAATGTATGGCGCGTCAGAGGGGTCTCCTGGGTTCAGTGCCCAGGGTAATGGTGTGTGACCAGCCCTGTCCTCACTCCATCAAATTGCAGGAGTCTGGCAAAGCAATGGCAGTGGGAGAGGGTCGGGCTTCGGCCCATGCCTCTCTGCTCCCCCACGGGACCCGGGAGTGCTGATGAGCTGTTCTAGGGCCTTGCAGCCAGGCTGGCTCCATAACCACGCTCTCCCGGGGAGAGAGGAGCTACGTTTGGCCATGGAAGTGAGAGGTTAGCGTGGATTTTGTATGGAGGACACTAAGAACAGGTTTCCCTCCTTGGAGTCGGTCTTCACTGACGCCACATGCTGCTCTGCCAGCCTCCGTTGGAGCGGGCACCCTTTGCTGAAGGAAGTGGGGAATTTAGTCTGTAGAGTCATTCAGTCCTGGGCTGTCCCAGCCCAGCTACACCCTGGAGAAACCATCCACTTAGGCAGCACAGAAAGAACTTTGGCTCTCCCAACCGGGAACCCCTGCCTTTCCCTCCTGGACCCCCTTCTCCTGGAATTCAGTCTCCCAGCAGACTAGGCACAGGGCAAGTCCCCTCTGCTCTCCATCGCTGGGCCTAGGAAAAGGCTTCCAACTTGAGGCCCCCATGTTCAAGTGTAATTTCTTGACAGCCCTCTGTCTGAGTCCTGCCCCTGAATCTGCTGCCTTCAAGGTGGGATCGATGCCACTTTGGTGTTTTTTTTTGTCCGGTCCCTGTTGCGTTCCCTTTGCCGTCTGTGTCTCTGGCAGGCTACTAAAATGACCTCTGGCAAGGCAGTGTTCACCCTTTCTTGTAGTCTACAGAAACAGACCAGCCTGGGAACCTGCAGGCCCACAGGGGATTAGCAAGCCCTCGTATTTAAGAATCTTCTCCCCTCCTCAAGTTATTTTTGCACTCTGGTGGATGATTCCTTGCCCAGCGGAGCTCCCATCCCCAGAGCGCCTCCCCCCACATACTCTGAGGAGCTGTCTTCACACCAGTCACCTTTGAAGTTCTCTCTGTCCCAAGTTGGGAGGGGCTGTTGTCTCCACACCTCCAACTCCCAGAATCCCCTCTACCCACTTCCACTTCTGCCCCCATCCCTCCAAACACTCTTTTTCCTACACCAAGTCACCGCAGTCGCCAACCCCCTAAAGCCGGAGCTCCCTAACCTGGAACATGGTGATCAGGGCTCTCTCCATACTTCTGAATTGTGGGGTCTCCTCTGTCCTGCATTACGAGTGGGGCTGTCTCTATACTTTGGAACCGCTGAGTTCCCTCCTTTGAGAAGGGATTGCCCGTGTCATGCAACACCTCTTTGTTAGGAGGACCTTCATTCTCTGTATTTTCCCCACACTCAGGAAGGATGGGGGTTGCATTTTGACTGGAAGTAAATCCCACCCACCCCTCTGCCCTGCTCCGCAGCCAACAATGGGCATGTACCCGGGGAGCCGATCCAAGACTGTGGGATGGACTCCACCGGGAATGCAGGGCCATCACAAACCTCCCCAAGGGGGAATTCTTTGACCTTGCCTTCTAACATAAACATATAGAAGAGAACAAACACATGACAGATTTCAGTCAAATTGGGCAATACGCTACTGGAAGGTGCTCGGGTGCTCTGCTAGCTTCCGCTTTGAAAGGATACAGTATAAAAATCTATACAGAATGAGACCCACTGGGCTAAAATCATGAACCGCTACCACTCGGTAACTCTAGGCTAGGCTACAATGTGAGCCGCTAAATTAAACTACACGCTGCCATCCTCCATCTACATCAGGCAAACGGTGTAGCGGGGATGCGCTTAGCGAGCATATGTTAGCTGAGCGTGACCTAAACTCAACCACTTTTCCTAGCAAAGAAAAGGTCTTAAATTTGCCCCAGAGGTTTTTTTCTTTTTTTTTTTCTCCTGCCCATGATTCCAGCAGTCATTTGTCTCGTGAATGTGAAGGCATTTATACGGGCCAAAGTGAAATGTACTAGGCTGATCGCCATGGTTTTATTAGCGCTAATGGGAGCCTGTGCAGATAAATCCTCGTGTGTCCTGATGGAAACTTACCTTTAAATATCTCATGTTTAATGTGAAATATGATAATGTGGGGTTCTGGGGAAGGGCGAGGCAGACATACTGCTTGCTGCAAAGCTCGGCACTTAATTAGCTCCTGGAGGGTTTGCCGGAGAATGTGCTGGCAATACACAACTGCAGAGAAGACAGATGATCTTGTGGTTCGGGCTCTGGAGTGGGACTTAGGCAATGTGGGTTCAGTTCCTGCCTCCGGCCCAGGCTTCCTCTGTGACCTTGGGAGAAGGCCGGGAGGGTAATATTGCCAGGCCTGTCAGAGAAGCTGCGGAGGCTACGCTGACTAGTGTTTGCGGGGAGCTCAGGTATGGCGATTCTGGAGGACATGTTCGAATCCCGGGCACAGAAAGGAGCCAGGGGGCAAGTTGCTCAGAGAGTTGAGTTTTGCAGACTCTTCCCAGAATGGCTAGTACCCTCTCCAGCTGCTTTGTCCACAGTCACAAAGGTGCTGCCTTCCCTTGCGTGTGGTCCTGAGACTTCTGGGGGCAAAGCCCCTGGGTCTTAGCACTGAGCCGCTCTGTGAATTCTTGCTCAGTGAATTGTGGGAAAACGTGCCTGTCCTTTCTGGGTACCCGGGGAATTGTGGGAAGGCGCTGGTGGATGAGCGGCACTCGAGTGGCGCTAGCCGTTGTCCACACCGCAGAGGGCTTGTGTTAGCAGATGATACGTTGTGCTCACTTGAGTTTTAGCCTGTACCCCATCTCGGGTCAGCCATCTTGAGTTAAAAGCAGGACCAGCCTCAAGTCAATGTTTTGGTATATGGACAGGACTCCAGTTAACTTTGCAGTGAAGAGAAACTCTAAGAGGTTGAGCTGAAGAGAGCAGGATCCCTTCCGAAAGCCTTGGGCAGTAGCTGACAGTACTCCTTTAAATACTGCCAGATGATCGACTCATCAAACTCCTCTTCCTTAAACTCCCGTCATGAGGCTTGCAGCTAACGCAGAGCTGACGGAGACTGATCCGCGGACACTGAGCCTCAGAACAGCGGCAGCTCAAAGCCGTCAGGTCTGTTTAATCTTTCCGCTCTCCTGCGATGTGCCTTCGTGATTGCCAGACACAGACGTTCCAGAAGGAAGAGATTCAAACGCTTCCTTATTTATTTATTTTTTAATAAACTGGCAGATGAAAAGGCCCAGAATGGTACAAGTCAAGCCTCTGTCCTCCCAGCGAACCGAGTGACGTCTTAGAGCTCTCCTGTCGCCTTTCTGAGAGGAAGGAAATGGCCGGGAAGGCATTCAGACAAACAGACATGGCATTGGCGCCCCCATCACAGGCTCAGGGGCTTGGTTGGGAGCCTTTCAGTGTCCATGTGACTGCTCCAGACACAGCTCAGGCTTATGGTTCAGCTCTTTGATGGCTGTTCAGTGAGTGAGGCCAAAGGGTGGCTTCTCAGACTAGTCTCTGGTGGATAAAGTGTGTCCTGGCTCCTTGCTGGCCATCTCAACAGAGAAGCCCAAGATAGGACTTGGTTGGCTGTAAACTCCTCTCTCCTGACTGCAGGGGGTGCTTCCTCCCATCAAAGTATGCAGGTGGGGAAGACCGCAGTGCCTGCGTTGCATTTATTCCAAGAATAAAGTGTGGAGAGCAGTTCCCAGGCTGTCACTCCAGCGTCTCTCCCCAGCACTACATTCTCTTTGGAAAAAAATCCCCCCCACAAATAAGCCCTGAAATCACTAGTTAATTAAGTAGCAAGTGGTTATTAAACACAGGCCTAGGACTGAGGCTTAATAATGCGATTACAGGCATTGTCTGTCTCTGCACATGTCCCCACCCTAGAGGTGATGCATTTCAACTGGGGTGCTTTTTAATAATCAGTAGTTATTTATTAAACGTAGAAGAGCTGTTAAATGTAAATTAAAGGCCTAGTCGGGAGATTGACGAGATTTGATTTTAAAGTATTAAAGAGTTCGCTATCTAGCACAGCGCCGGCTGGAATCTTAAAATTGCTTATCCTTGCCCGATGTCGGTCTCTGAGTCCCTGCATCTGGGGCTGTTCAAACACCTGCATCGTCTCTGATCTGCTGAGCAAGACCCATGTGCCAGTGTTTCCTGAAGAAAGAAAGAGGCTTCAAGATCCAGCAGAAGGTCCCCTATAAATTATAAATCAGAACTCTACTGCTGGGCCCTCGGTGTCTGTGGCAGGGATGGGAGCAGATGAATGAGAGCCTGCTGCCTGCCTGAAAGTGTAGTGATGACGCTCGCTAGAGTACATATCCAGGCTCCTTGGCGGACGTGTACTTAGGTTGCTAGCCTGTGCTGCCTCATCTATACTGCTATTGTTACCCACACTAGGTGGATTAAAGCTAGAGCGGGTATGTCTACCCATGCTACAAATACATCTTCACTTGCAAATGTATTTCTAATATATGTACAGCACCTAGCACAAAGGGGGCCTGGTCTCAGTTTGGGCATCTAGGGGTTAGTGTAATACAATTATAACCCAGAGGATATAGATACAGCACTATCTGAATGAGTATATTACATTTATCCAGCAACGTTAATTCCCCCAAAAGCTTAACAAATTATATATACCAGTTGCCACGATAAAGTTAACATTTGGCAACAGATACACATTTACTTCCTAAAAATAGGGGACAAACCGTGGTGTCTCAGGTACCTGTTGGCAAATGCGGACTTTTTAATGGTGACCACTGTAGGCAGAGGAGCAAATGCAGCTGCCTCTGTGGTGGAAAGCAGCAGGCAGATGACACTGGAAGTTCGAACAGTGGAGGAAGGGAAGATTTTCCCCAAGAAACCAAGGCAAGTTCTCTACTCTCTCTGAAAGTGCCATTTCGGGTTAGCAGCTTCGGTCTGGCCTCTCTGTTTGTCCCTGCAATTTGTGTATGCAAAATAACCTCTCCTCCCCCAATCTGCAGTTTTGCACATAAATGGTAGCTGCTTGTGTGAAGTGGATGGACATTGAACTTCTCAGCCCGGGCACAGCACAGACCTAGAGGGGTAGGGGGCAGGCACTGTCCACTCACATTAAAATGCTGCATTAGAAATATTGGCACCTCTAGACACACTTTATAAGGTCCCTTCCAAAAGAGAGAAGCACGGTGAACTGCAAGGAATGAGGGTCAAAATACCCAAACCCAGGCAGCTAAATCCATATTCAGGGCCGATCTTAAAAGGAGGGAGCAGTGGATGCTCAGTGCTCTGACGATCAAGCCACTTCTGTAGGTACCTAAGCTTGGATCAGGTGCCTTAGCGTAGGCAGCCAAGCTTGCAGATGCTGGCCTATACAGTTGTATAGCCCGGGTGCTGGGATTTGAACCTGTGACTCCCAAAAGTTTAGGGATTCCAAAGGCAAGAGTTTAAACCACTAGACCATCATCTCCAGAATAGGAAGTTTTGTTTTGTGTGCTTGTGTACCTGGTGGCCTGAGGCTCCTGGCTGTTTTCCAGCCCCTTGTCAGGGGCTATTGGAAGCTCTCTATGTGTCAATAACTTGCTGAAATTGGCTCAGCATTCCTCCAGGAAAAAAAGGTCCTTAACTGCTACTGTTTATCCCTCTTATTTTCAGTTCATTTTATGCAGCTTCAAACACAGCCAACGCTCACCCGGGTCCATTAATGGAAAATAAAGGTCACGGCTGGAGGCGCCAATCATTGCCTTTTCCCACTTTTGTGTGTGTGTGTGTGCGCGCACTGCAATCTTTTCAATTTCCTTTTTGATCTGGTGGAAGCAATCAGAACAGAATTGGCCCTGAGCGCCGGGGGAAAATGTTCCCTGGATGAAAATGCCCAGCAGCAGGCAGGGGAAAGCGGTCCACTGAGCTGTGCTGCGAGGGAACGTTGCATGGAGTGGTAGGGCGAAAAATGCACAGAGGTAGAACCATAGAAATAGAGGGCCGGAAGGGACCTCAAAGTTCTCAAGTCCTGAGGCAGTTACTTAAATGACAGGACTGGCGGCGAAGGGAGTGTTACCTGGGCTTGTTCTGGAGTGTGCATTGTAATTACCGTTCTGTCAATTTCAATTGATTTCCCAGTTGGGCTACTGGGAGCTTCCTCTCACCTAACTAGGGCTGAGGTTGGATTTTCTGACCTCCTGGGTTTTCTCTGGCTTTTCACCCATTTCTTCATCATACAATTGGAATGAGCTGTGATTGGCTCGGATAAATTCTTTGGGGCAGGAACTGTCTTAGTTGTTCTGTGTTTGTACAGCTCCTAGTACTGTCCTGGTTCTTGGCTTCGCTGCTAGGTGCTAACTCGATGCAAATAATACAAAATGTCTGTGCCTGTTCTCCTCCCCTTTGCTAAGGGATGGGTTCAGTCACATGCAGGGCTTGGTTAAGTACGTTGGGATCCTCAAAGGAACCTAAGGGAATTAGGCACCTAACTCCCTTAGGAGTAATCCCAGCATTGGAGCCATAGCGGGAAGCTAAGATGTGCTGTCTCCTATTGCGGAATGTAGGGATTGGGGAGGGATCCAACCCAGGCATCTTTGGAAAACATCCTGGCTGTCTGATTCATGGCCTGTGTGTTTAATTGTACAGAGCAAAGCCATTTGCCAGCCCTACTTAGCAGGATCAATGCAGGGGAAGAGAGCGGTTGCTGGAATTCTGTCCTGGGCAGGGAATATGGGTGCTGTGCTCTGGGTATGTAGTCTGGCTTCCCAGCCTGCCCCATATTGGATGCTCCTGTGAAAGGTGTGAGCTTCCCGTAATGCACCTCACAGTATAATAATGTGGCACTGGGATGGAAGCCTCTCTGACCCTGCTGGGGGCCAGATCCCAGTCTCCTTATTCACATGAGAAGGCCCGTTCCCCTGCTGATCACTTGGAGATTTGTATTTGCTGAACTGATATCCCTTCCCACCGCAGGTTATTTCTTCTCTTTCCTCCCCACCAAATCTCCTCTATCATCCCTAAACCTCCCTGTCTTTCCAGTTCTGAGCCGCCAACTCCCAGCCTTCCTGCAGGAGGGGTGCTATTGAATAGCAATGAACTCCTGCAAAAAAATGACATGGGACAGGTGCTACGCTCTGTGTAATCTGCAGTATGTCTAATGCACCATGCATGGAAGCACCCAGGCCTCTCTTTCTCTCTCTCTCACGTGCACACGTTTATTTTACTGGCTTTGACATATAAATCTGACCAAAGGGCAAACCAAAAATAAAAAAGTCAATAGCACAATCTGACACGAATTGAAATGTGCCCAGCAGAACGGCAGGCAGGGATAAAGCACCAGCCAAGTAAACCAGGGCTGGCACTAAGCCCAGGCAGTGCAGGTGACTGGCTGGGGACCCCGGGAAGTTGCGTAGCCTACAGCCCAGCCAGACCTCCCTTGCACCTCCCTGCTTCAGCAGCAGGCTCCAAGGGAGAAGCAACTTCATCCTGAGATTTCCCCCTCTGATGCAAGGCTGATACAGTGGGAAGATTGCTTGCTGCACCATCTCCCCCTCTGTCAACTTGTGGTCTCAAGGCTGATGATGAAGTAAGTTATGCCTTTCTCTAACCCCCTCACCACCAGGAATTCAGAGCCAGGCAGACGGCAAACCTGCCACTATCTGGCTCAGGTGGTCTTCATCGCCCTCTAATGGACTCTGCAGACTGGTGCCTGCTGACACTGGAGTAAATTGTGGTCCCTCATCTCGGACTCTGATCCCATCACCAGCAGGATGTCCTGGTTGCTGTAGACAAGCCCAGCAGGAGATGACTCTCCATCCTTCCTCCTTGAGCATGCGTCTCACACCTCAGTCCACCTCACCCCATTCCTTGCATCTTAACAACCTGCCTATGAGCAGATTCTCCCCTGATTCCCACCTTTCATTAACTTGTGACTTCTTCATCAGACAGGTCCTTGTGCCTTGACTCCCTTCCTCCCTCCTCCAGGGTAAAAAAAAAACCCTTCAGCTGGTGCCACTTTTTCTCACCTATCCATCTCAGCCATTCACAACCTCATGGCATGACAAAGTCCTCTTCATCGCTGCTCCTATGCTCCATCCCACCTGTGACTGTGTTTTAAAGATAGGCCAAAGAGAGAGAGCGCTCCATGTTTGTGTCCTTTTCCAGGGTTTGATCTGAAGTTCATTGAAATCTTAGCCTTGGCTTCCACAGGCTTTGGATCTAGCCCTCCCGGTCTGCACTACAGGTGAGGATTTGATCACACCTGGAAGGTAACCGCAGCACCAGTCAGCTGAGACTCCCTCAATGACTATACGACCAAATCGCTTCCGGTTTCCTTCCCCCGAGCTTTGTTCCTGTCGCTCCTCGGGTGTGCTGAACCATCAAGGAAGGCACTGATGATTTGGCCAGCAGGGATGTTGTAACCCTGCAGGTGACATAAATTCCATCCTCGGGACGTACATTCTTGTATCCTCCAGATGGCCAGTTTAGGAGTAGCCTTGACGTCCTCCAACCTCACAATCCTTGTCTGGAAGATGTGATGAGGGATGTTGTCTCTCTGAACAGTGGAAAGAAAAGTGGCATGTCCTTAAGCTTCCCACCCCCTCCGTCTGGAGGGCAACCTGACCAATAAGAGAGGAGACGGTGTTGAACTCAGAAGACAGGGCTGTGTGAAACCCATTGTACACCCAGCAGATCTGGTTGTTTGTATTTCAAACCACCAGTGGCATGGAACTGGGATTTTTGCCAGAGTCTTGCTAGAGGCAAAGTTTTCTCTGGCTCAGCTCACACGATGAAAGATTCCCCCCTCTTTATTTCTGATACCTTTTTAACAAGATCAGCTAAATAAGTAGATATAATATACCAGTTCTCAGGCCCCTGGAGGTGAAAAACCATTGCAGATTAAATTATTTTTTGTGATCTGTAAAGCAACTGTCGTTTACATGCTGACCCTGTTTAGCTGATCCTATTAATGGATATCACAAAACAGACAACCCTTGTGGCTATATGTGTTTGGCTTTTTGTTGGAGTATTTTCTTTGGCCGTGTTTCGTTTCGGAGCTGGGAGAGGTGATTCCTGCGGGGAGTTGTGCAACCTGTTGGCACCACTCCCAGTTCTATCAGAGCTGGGGGAGCTGGGACTGAGTTTCAATGTGACACCCGCTCCCTGGGGGGCTAGGGAGGGATTTCTGGTTTGATTCATGCCATCTGAAAAAAATGTTTTGGCTTGAGCTGGTTGAACTTTCAGAGTCAAATCGAAATTTGGGACACAAACCCACTCCACATAAACCAGCCACCAAAAGCAAAAAGGTTCCGGGAATCCCACGTCAACCAGGACTGGGCTTTTTACAGGAGCCAAAAGGATTTAGGTGGCTAAATCCCATTGAACTGGGCACCTAACTCCCATAGGCATCTCTGAAAATCATAGCCCAGTAATGCTGAGTTTTCCTTTCTATTCCTCTGTGTGTATGGGTGCGTGGGTGTGTGATTCTGTTTGTGAAAGAGAAGTGTGTAGTTTGTAAAGCACTTTCAGATTAAAGGAACTATACCAATGAAAGTGCTAGATTGGGAAGCCCTTATTCGTACTAGTGAGCAATTACTCACATGAGTAACCCATCGTCTTCAACCCTTGGGGGCAGTGTGGCCCAATGGATAGTGCACTTGACTGGGACTCAGGATACCAGAGTTTTATTCGTGATTCTCCCACTGATCTGCTGAGTCACTTCTCTCTGTGACTCTGTTTCCCCTCCCCACATTTGTCTCTCTTGCCTATTTCGATTGTAAGCTTTGTCAGCAGGGGCTGACTCTCACTGTGTGTACGTACAGCACCGAGCACTATGGGGCCCTGATCTTGGTGGGGGCTATCGTAATAAAAAACGAACAATGATGAGAATGTGAGTAAAGGCCTTACCTTCTGGCTTGAGCTTTTCTCGTAAGCAGTCGTGAAATGCACCATTGCTGTAGGATAGTGCTACTATTTTATTGTATGAACGTTAGCCTTGCGAGTCCCAGCACAGATAGTATTATATTTATGAGTATCGTGGAGCCTCAGCCACGAACCACGACCCCATTGTGTTAGGTGCTGTACAAACAGAACAACGAGACGATTGCTTCCTCCAGAGAACTGCCAGTCTAAGTGTAAGAGCCAACAGCTGGGGGACTACAAAGAAACAGTGAGACAATGCTGGTCAACCTGCAAGGCTCTAGGACGTGGCCTCGGCATCCCAGCAGCCTAACCATCGTCAAGATAAACCACCAGGACCTATTTAACTTACCCTCTCACTGGGTTTTACAAAGCTCTTTCGCTATTGTTGATGAGAAATGGGCTAGAACCAAAATCTGCGCCCCCACTCCACATCCTTTTTTTGCAGGGCGCGGGGGAGGGCTCAAACTCCAAAGCCAGATCTTCCAAGGAGTGCAAGCCCCCACATCCTAGATCCGAGCCCCTCCCCATATTGTAAACCAGCCCGGCCTGGCTTTGGCTCAGGGCCCTCTCCAGTCATCATGAAAAAGGACAGTAATGAATGGGAGTCATTAATGGTGTTTATGATTGTGACGCTGATTGACTGTGATTGTCATTATAGCGGTTATCGATGGAAATCATTATCGTTCTCCCTGCAAGCCAAAAAGGGGGAGGGGGAATCTTCCCATTGCATCGAAGGGCGAGCCGGCGGAGGGGTGCCCCTTTGGGCCTAACGTGACATTGACTCACAGCTCACGGAAGCAGTAGTGGGTCTCAGAGATGCTCTGGCTAACTCTTCCCTCCTCCTCCTCGTATTAATCAGCCTGGTAGTGCCTGCTTCCCTACAGATGGATTTCACTTTCTGTTCCATTTCATTTGACACTTCATCAGCTGTAGATGGCTCTGAGACAGTGTCAGCTCCCGAGATCCAGCCCCTACCTGCCAAAAGGCTCTTACTCCCTGGCAAGGCAACACCCCCGCCAGGGATGTGATTAGTCTGGCCGGGTGATCTCATTACACTGCAGAGATTTCCCTCAGCGCTATCGGGGAGGCGAGGGGGGGAAGAGTAGCAAATTCCTCCCAACTCCTCTTCCAGAAGGGCTGTTGTTTGTTGTGGGCTGAGGTGGAGAGGGGCCGCTCTCCCCGCTGTATTAAGGAAGCGAAAGCGCTTGTTAGCTGTTTTTATACATATGTATAAGGGCATCAGAGCTGTGCTCTGTGTTAGACAAAGAGGCTTTGCTGCCCAAGGAAGATGTAGAAGCGGGAGGTCTAGGAGGCTGGATTCTTTCCTTTACTCATAGGCTTTAAACACAAGCCCCCCTCCTCCCCTGGAAAGACCAACAGCATCTGCAGACGCACAGTCAAAGATGGGGAGAGAACCCTTGTCCTCTTTCTCCAAAAGCACAGGTCTCCAAGACCTGAGCTAAAGGGGAATCTCTTGTACGGCCCTGGTAAGGCTTTGACGCCTACTTATGTAGCTCTGAGATTCCAGGCAGCAGAGGCTGCAGATGGATACTCCCCCATGAAGCCAGTGCATCACACCTCCCTGCCCTGTCCTTCTAAGTACTGAGAGCACCCCATCCCTCCAAATCCTTCCTCAAACCCCACCTCTTCCATTGTCAATAGCCCTCCGTAGGGTGGCACCACCCATTCGTGCACCTGATCTGTTTCTCCCACGCACCATGTCTGGTTCAGTTGCACTGTGAGCTATTCATGGGAAGGACCGTGTGGTTCTTCCAGGTAGGTTTATAAAGCTTCATGGGCATTGGCATTTCATTAACAACAAGGCTGGCTGATGAAGAATGTAAATCTATGTGAGTGGAAAATGTGGGTTCTTCAGGAAGTTCAGTAGAGGATTATTACACAGCGACTATGAAAGTGAATTCAATGGAACTGGGCACTTAGCTCCCTTAGATTCCTTTGAAAACCCCCAGCTGCTCATATAGTGCCCTAGATTTGCATGGCTCCATACAGTCCAAATAGAGACTGCTTTCCCAGCACCGAAGACCTGACTGTCTAAGTGCTTGATTCTGCCACCCTTACTCGGGATTCATGCAAGTAGTTTAATAGGGATATTTGTGTGAGCACTGCTGCATGTGAGTAAGGGTTGTGGTATTGATCACACAAATCATGCCACAACTCCCTGCCTCACCCTAGGTATCCCCAGTGAACATTGAATGTGGGACTTTCAGCACCAAAAGTTCTACCACTTGACCTAGAGGGATAGCGCCATCTGCTGGTAGCAGTAGTAGGCTCTTACCGTCGGTGTGGACTAGCCAGTAGAATGGGGACATGACAAATATAGCCAGGGAGTTATGTTAAGATGAGAATCAGCAGGGAAGACAGTGTTTCTGGGGTGGGCAGCAGAATGGAAGGACTAGCAGAGATGACAATTTAGACTGTAAACTCTTTCAGCGGCTCAATGGGGCTGTAACTTCAGAGGGTGGCCTATAGGCATTACTGTAGTACCTATAATAAATTAAAAACAAAATGTAATTATTTTGCCACTTGGAAGACAAACGTGTGCCTAGAGAGCAACAAAGGGTGTTTTATTTAACGGTTGTTGTTGTTGTTTTTACTATTTTTACTATTATTGGCATTTATTTCAAATTATTTCTATATTAAATATAGAAGAGGCCGTCACTTAGAAACCTCCTTTGAGAAGTGGCTTTGGGGAAGGGAAGAACAAATCTGTATAAAGCTGAATAGCTTGGTGCCGAAGAACCTTGATTATGTGACTGCCACTGGGGAAATTGGAAAGCTTTGGATAATTGAAGGAACTGAATGTAGCTAATAGATGTCCGGGGGATTATTTACATTACTGTAGCATTAGAGGCTCCAGCTGAGATCAGGGGGCCGTGGGGCTAGGCAGTGAATAGACGCACAGTTGGAGAGAATCCCGTCTCTGAGGAGTTCACGGACGAAAGTGGTAAAACAGAATTATTAACCCCATTTTATGAGTGGGGCACTGAGGCACGGCGAGATTAAGGCTACGTCTCCATGGCCCTGTAGCGCAGACTATGGGGGTGTGAATGGCCGTGCAGCCGGAGGCGTTGCTCTGGAACTGTCCCACGTGGACGCTGCTGGTGCGATCTAAAAGGTACCTCATTGATGTAATGTTGTACGATGTAAATGCTAACTAGGTACCTTTTTGTTCATGTTAACAGTGTTCACACAAGGCAGCGCTTGAGTGTCTGCTGCAATTCACGCCACTTTAGTCCACCCCGTAGGGCAATTTGTGTAGACAAGGCCGAAGTAACTTGCTGAATGTCACACGTGACCGTGCTAGAATCTAAACCCAGATCTGAACCACAAGGCCCGCTTTCCTCTCAGCTAACGCATGCCAAGGGACATAACCTGGTTGAGTTAATGGCGAATTTTGGCTGATTGAGGTTCTACCTAATGCCCTAGTGAGCCATTGATGGGGCAATCCGCTCTTTGCACTTACTTCTGTCCTACAGGAACTGAAATCTCCCAAGAAGGCTCCAATCTCCTGTTCTTCCAGTCCTGCGGGGAGAAAAACTAGCAACTCTAAACACAAGTCTGCGCTGGTCTCTCTAAGCGCTAAAGAGCTTAGCGGGAGCATCCGTCACTTCCATAAGAGTAAGAGCTCCCTCGCCCCCTAAGCGGTGTCCAGCTCAGTGAGCCAACACACACTGATAACGTGGCAGATGGGTACTTCCAGCATTTGTCTGGATGATGACAGTGTCTGCTGAGCTCAAAGACGCCCCCAGGACACATTGTTCTTTGGGTAAAACGATGAAAATGAAGACTAAGTTTCCTAGGTCAAAGAGACGCTCGTTAAATCGGTCAGGCCAGCGATATAAATAAATAAATACTTTCTGTAAAGGCAAGTGACTCCAAGGGAGGTCTCTCAATTATGCTGTGTATTTATGGTTTGCAGCCCCAACCAAGTCATGACTCCAGAGTGCTAGGTGCTGTACAGACAGATAGGCAGAAATAGCCTGTGTCCTGGAGAGTTTATCAAGTAAATAGAGAAGACAGACAGCGGGTGGGAAACACACCAAGACAGGACATGCCCACGGTCATGTGGCAGAGCTGAGAATTAGTCTAGGTCATCTTGGTCTAGCTCACTGGCCACTAGGCAACCCTGCCTCTCTCTATGCACCTCTGCATAATGTCCTACAAGGAGTCAGCCTGGGATTCATGTCAAACTGACCGGTCTCCCCTTTGAGCTCAAACCACCTTAGAAACAAATCAGAGCTGCATGCAATTTTTTCCCCTCTATAACAGAAAAAAGAGGGGGCTGGGAGGAGGCCTACAGTAATGGACTGGCTTTGTGTGTCTGAGCGAGGGAACAAGGTTGCTCTCTAGTGACTGGCTCAGAAAGAGGATAAGAGACCTATTACTAGAAGTGAAACTAGAAAGCTCTCCTTTAGCTCAAGTGACAGAGGCCTGAGTGCTTGGAGTTGAGAAATCAGGATTATCTCCTGGTGTATGATTAATACTGTGGTAATATGGGATTGTCTGCGGTATTGGGGTTTATTACACTATGTCCTGGGAGGGATTGTTTGGTTATTTAGAAAGAGAACACTTACGATGGGTTGAACAGCAAATTCTTGTGAGCTGCTATGTGATGTGTGTGTGTGCATCGCATCTCAGTGTTTTGTTTTGAGGAGTTTGCCTTTAAGCTTCCAGGAGTCTGAGGTCTGTTGGGGCAGCTGCCATTTTGTGAGGGCAGAGTTGATGCTGCATGTTAGAGTGGAGTCGCACACGCGCACTCTGTGCTCTCTCCATTGGAGGCTTGACTTCGTTTCTTTGTTTTATTGCTTTCCACCTGAAGCGGAGAGCTGCTCACCATGCGTGGGAAAGCACAACACAGGGAGCACCTAGGGGGGAAGAGGAGTGAGAGGCAACTTTGAAATATCAGGGGGATAAAAGAGGGAGTGTTACTTTGGCAAGCTAAACTGACCTGTGAAATTGACACAGTCAAAGCAGAGCACACAGGTAGCCATGTTGAGAGGAAGTGATGGTGGAGTGGTTAGAACAGGGGGAGTGGGATCAGGGACACCTAGGTTCTATTTGTGGTCCTGCCACTTACTCATTGTATAACCTTGGGATGTCACTTCACCTCTCTGTGCTTCAGTTTATCCAGCTCTAAAATGAGGCTACTAATATTATCTAATATGGTGCAATGGGGTCTGTGAAGCTTAATTCATGGTTGCAGAGCACTTGGAGATCCTCACATAAAAGATGCTATAGACGAGCAAAGAAGGATTAATAATTACTCTACAACTAGAGCAAGGCTGTGTCTAGTCAGAATTCCCAAGAGCCAATCAGGCAATGCTATAATTTAATTTGAACTCTTTATCCTAGAAATGTCAGAGCTCAAATAGAAAAAAAGTCTGTTCTGGAAGCTAGAAAATATGCCCTCTCCCCTCCCTTCCTCATAAGGGAAAAAACAAACAAACACCAACAACCCTACTATTTATTTTGCTCTATGTCTATTTTTATATGATATAAACTGTTGGTTTTTCTGGCTGTTTTTCCCCCTTATTTATTATTTGATTTGCCCTCCAGAGATCGTCAAAGAGCATCAAACATCATTTTAGTTCTACCCTCTAGATCAAGGGAAGAGATTAATAGCTTAGAACCTTTATTATGTGTGTGTGTGTGTGCGTCTCGCTCTCTTTAAACATTTTTCCATTTGGAATCAAATTTGGACTCTGTGCCCCAGAGTTGATCGGCAAGTTCCTTCTCTTTCCCTGTGAAAATCTGTCAGAAATATTAATCCTCTCCATGGCAAGAGATGTCCTGAGGGCTGCAGGATTTTTCATCCTTTCCCCATCCTCCGCCAACCCTATTTATCTTCTGTCATTAACTAGTTTCCTTTTGATCTTAAAATTAATTTCTAGACAAAAACAGAAACACACACACGCACACGTGATGGGCCAAGTTGGTGTCCTCTCTGAGCAAAGTTGTAATTATACCATAGATCAGGCTGATTTCTTCATTTTGCCTACTTTCAGCTGCTTGTCTCAAATGTCTCTGAAACACAACAGGAGCCAAAAGCAACAGACGTTTGTTAGGATTAAACTGCTCTGGGGAAATGCAGATTTCCCACAATTAGGTGGGTTTCTCGTCCTTCCAGAATGGCTCAGTGTTTTGCCTGGGAGCCCCACAAACCAACATCTTCAGTGCAAAGTGCTTTGGATGGCAATAGTGCCTGATGCTTGGTGTTTTTTTTCTTGAAGTACCAGCTCCTGGAGTCATGTTATAACCTGACAAATCTCATCTTTATTTTTTTATTCAAAAGTAAGTTTCTAAGCTTGAAAATGCAAAGCCTAAAGGCTCAAAAATTAGAAGATAATTAAAAATACCCAAATGTATTATTAATAATAATAGTTTATTATTAAATCTCATGAGTTTCAAGTCAATCTCAATGTTTTTTGTGGGGTCCAGCTCACAATTTTTGAACACTTGGATACTGAAGATCTTCCGCAATGAAAGGCTGTAAAGTTCATGCATGATACTAACATCTGACCTTTAAAACTGGCCTCTTTTAACCCTTGGCAGGACTGCTAAGAAAGACCCATAAACAACAAAAGCCTGATTCATGCCCACTCAATGTTTTGTGCAGTCACAGTAGTGCAAAGTGGATGGAACATACTAGCAAATCAGACCCAAATGGTAGCATTTGCAGGTGCTTTGTGCTGACGAAAATGACTAGACAAGTGCAGGACAATAATGAACCAAGACCCAAGAATCCTGAGTCATTTGTCTGAATTTCAAGAGGGGCTCTTGAAATGTACCCCTGACATCCCTTTCATCCAGTTCCTTAATTTTCAGACGCCTCATTGGCATTGAAGCTTGGACCCTCAACCCAGTCCTAGTCACCCTGAAAGAAATATCGGCACTTGTTAACAGCTGGGGCTGGGTGTAGGATACCTAGGAACCCGTTTTGCTGGCTGATCAGTGTAACAGCCAGAAGGAACTGAAGTGATTGAGCTACAGTTGGACTTAGAAATATGGGGGCCAGTTCACCCTTGCCCTGATCCTCCTTCTGCTGTCATCTACCCCAGTGCTAGGGCGGGTTGACCTTGTGGCATCTGTTTGAATGTTGGTGCTGCAGGAAATAGTGCCTCTCTCGGGCTTGTCAGCTGCAATAAATCTGCTTTGCAAGCAATGCCCCTTCCTCATCCTCACTGGCCCTCACCCCTCTCTTCCTACACTCCTCCTCCTTTCTTCCCCATATTCTCTTATTTCCTCTGTCCTCCATGAAGTAGCACAGAGCTTCAGGCAGTCAATTTCAAGTCAGTGGGCTGTGAAAAGCTGTTAGAATAATAGTTTATTGACCCTGGATGTGGCAGCTGGAGCTGAGGGCAGGCGCGACTCTTGGCAGAACTTAATCGCCACAAAGGAGGCTTGATAATCTTTGATCATTCCTGTGACCTTTAAGGGATGGGACATTTGGAACCAGTCTCGATGCCGGCGCCTGTCAGCTTCTGTGCTGAGGTGATGCTACATCTCAGTCCATGAAAAAGGTTTGAACAGCTTAAGGACCTACTCCAAGCCCATTGAAGTCAATGGAAATGCTCTCTTAGGATGTGTCTACTCTGCAATTAGACACCTGCAGCTGGCCCATTTCAACTGACTCAGGCTTGTGGGGCTCGGGCTAAGGGGGCTTTTGGGCCCAAGCTGTGAGACCCTCGCAGGGTCCTAGAACCCAGCCCAAGCCCGAATGTCTACCCCGCAACTAAACAGCCCCTTAGCACGAGCCCCGTGAGCCTAAGCCAGTGGGCACAGGCCAGCCATGGGTTTTTAATTGCAGTCTAGACATACCCCTAGACTTCAGTCGGCTTTAGATCAACCTTTAAATGATGAACATTTAGCCTGTCTAATCCATGTTAGATTTCTGTGTCCCTCACTCTGTCCACTCCCACCGCCACCACCTGGCATCCTGTTTGCCACAGGCTTGCATAGCCCTATGCGCAGTCCTGACCCTTTAAGATTCACTACAGGGAGAATTCCATTGAAGAACAGTGAGTTCCTCCCTTAAAGACATTCCGTCCCTGAAAGAGAAACAAGGATTGTAAAGGGCCAGAACTGTACACATGTTAACTAACTCCCCACCAGCCTTTCCCATGGGAAGCTGGTCTTTAAAGGTGAACTGAGACGTTAAAAACAATTAAATTGTTGACCAAAGCTGCCTACAATCCCCCGATCCTTTGCAGGCATTACAGATGCATTTAAAAACAAAAGAGTGGCACGTTAAGTCCTCCTTTATGTATCTGCCAAGATCCAAATTCAGAGTTCTGGACTGGTGAAAGTACTGACACTGATGTCTTTGGAACCGCGCCAGCTCCCTCTATAGCAGTTGCTAGTGATTTCATCCATGTCTAAATTCAGGTCCTAAAAGGTGTTTAAAAAATCCTTCCCCCTTTGCTTTAAAGTGGATTTATTTGTAATTCTGTATGTTCTGTTAAGGATTTGGGCGCTCAGAGGCTTTTATACATTATATTACCTTGAAAAAAAGGGGGGGATGGTGGAGCGGGGGGAACACTTTGTTCACCTTAAGGATTTATTATGTTTTTTCCAGAGCAGGTATTTACTGGGGTATTTCTCTGTGGAAATGATTGCAGATTATGAACAAATAAAGTAAAATAACCATCTGAAAGCCAGCAACCTTGCAAGGTGATATATAGTCTTGCTGCAAGTGGTGTTGTGTAGCAATAGAAATACAGAGAAGAGAGATGCAGAGACAGCAGCTATATTCAAGGGAGTCAGGGAGGGGGATGAATTATTAAGTAAAATTAATAATTGAAATTATTAACAGCGGCGAGAGATTTTTGTCCATTCCCTTCATAATGGGGTAGGAAGGTTTAGTACTGAACAGTAGTAGTAACCGGTAGTAATTTGATGCAAATTAATTCATTGGCTGGGTATTTATGTCATTTATGGGTGTTTTCTTTCCTTATAAATATATTAATATGTTTAAGTAATTTTAGAAAGTAATTTCTAAAATAAATAAATAAGACCTAGTAAACAGCAAGTAATTTATTTTTGATCAGTAATTTAAATGAATTTTTTCCCCTTGTGTGTATATCAGAGCTAGGAAGAGAACCAGATTCCAGAGAGGTTCTAGTTTTTCCATCGTCTGTTGTAAAGTGAGACTGCATATTGTTTGGGACGTGGACTACCACTTAGTGCGGCATGATTTTCCTCACAAGTCTCACACTATTTGGTGATGGTTTCCTTTCCAAAGTCGCTGATTCTGGAGTCCTGTGATTATTTGAAATTCTCAGCTTTCTTTTTTTTTTTTTAATGTAAATGTCTAACTTTTGTGGGTGCATAGAAAAGCATGAAATTTTGAAGGCTCAGATGGCAAATAAAAATAACCACAAATTAATATTTTTAATAAAATATGATTTGGGAGGTGGGGTGGATTCATGATTTCTGAATACTTGGGGAAGGCAATGCTGCTTACTACAAATGTTTGTACAGCCCCTAGCATGATGGAGCATGGGACTGTTTGAGGACGCTAGGCCCTGCCACCATATACATGATGATAAGGCTAGTTTGGACTTTAAAGCAGAAAATATAGTGTAGCATCAGGGGCATTCAAAGAAATGAGCTGAGACCACATTGTCTAAACCTCCCACATGCGTTAATGCAGCCTTCCTCCAAGAACTGACGACAGGCTGCCCCATGCATCCAAAGATTGCTTCCTTTCAATTCCCATTCTCCCAGCCTGGCTCACAAACCACGCCCTCCCACAGCCCGTCTAACGGGGCCAGGGAATTTCTCATTAGGATAGATTATGGCCCCAGTCTTGCATGGTGCTAAAAATCCTTGGCTCCCAATGTCTTCATTTGAAGTGAATGGACCATCTCCACCTTTCTTTCCTCACGAAGGGATAAGGCCTGACCCCACAGCCCCTTGAAGTCAAGAGGGGTGTCTCCATTGAGCCTGAGGTTGGTCCCTTTCTAAGGAAGCCATGCTGGAGTAACTACACTTGCTTGAGGGTTCTTCCAGTGTCCCGGCTTCCTAGCAATCTGGCTTTAGTCCTGGGTATGGTGCAGAGACCCCATTAATGTCCTTGCTCAATGATCTCCTGAGGTGAACAAAGGGCATTATGTCTATGAGCACCTTTTGCTACCATTGTCTGTTAGCTTCTGCTGACCAGCTTGCAGGGTCTTGCACTGAATGATGGAGTTTTCAGAAGCTCAGTTCCTTCTCTTGGAGGTCCCAGAAGATGATGGTGAGTGGCTGCCCATTTTCCTTCTCTTTAACATGCACATGAGGTATCCAAGGGCATGGTATGATATTTGGGGCTCCAGTGCTATTAATATACCATTGACTGTCAGAGTTGTTTCCAAGCGGTGCCCTTTCTTGCTTTCCTAGTGTCTGGATAAGACTGGGAGTGAGATAATCTGTCTCATGCTCAGTCTTGATAAGATGGAGATGATGCTGGCTGGCAGGGACAGACATTTAGAAGATCAAGTGAGGGTTATGAGTGTTCCATCTCTGGCCATAATGGTTCACGGTCTTGGGGTAATTTTGGACTCTGACTGCTGCTGGATTCCCAGTTAGAAGCTGGAGCCCAATATGATTTTGTTGTTGTTCATTTGCTTCAGCTAGGAGGCAGCAGCCTTGTCTTGCCAATGGAGACCTCACTACAGTCACCCAGGTCTTGGTCCCTGTGGAAGCAGTTATTCTCCAACATCCCTGACAAGCTGGCCTGACTCCTTTGTGGGGCTTCTTGAGAAAGCCATTTGGATGCTTCCACTGGTGCAGAATATGGGGAGGGGGGCCCCTGCTTAGTGAAGTCATGGTCAGCGTGAGTGCATGCCAATCTTGCGGCATGTGTAACCCACTGTTCAGAGTGTGCTGCGTCTCTCTAGCTTATGTGCCTGATTCACAAAGGATAAAAGTCTACTATAACCCCCAGTGAGGAAACATACTTCTTTAGCTCCAACTCTAGAGGCTCATGCTCTTTTTTCTGGAAGTCCCAGCTTCAGTCTTTGCTGGTGACTAAGATGATGGTCATTTCACTTGCATCTTGTCCGCTCTAGGGTGCTACTCAAGGCCTTAGCGTTTACTTTATAAAACCAAACGGAAGGCACTAAATAAATGTAAGATCATCATCATCATTAACATTAATGCCAACGCCTCTGAATGCTGCAGTGACAGAACAATGAGGTGAGTCCAAGATAACGCCGCTGACAAACGCAACCTGTGCACAGACAGCAGGCAGGCTGATATATCTCTACATAGTATAATAAAATCAGGGCAGAGAGAGAGAGAGAGAGAGGAACAAAGCTTTGGATAAATGGAGCAAGCCAGATTTCAACAAGGCTAAATACACATGAACAGGTGAAGAGAGGGGAGGGAGCAGGGAATCAGATGAGCTGGGGAAATGATGCACTACATGACTCAGACAATGGAATGTATTTCTCAGGAGGTGCTGAGCCAATCCCCACCCCTGAAAATCAGGCCTCTTTACGGTGTCTCAAATTGGGCACCAAAATCATCAGCCACTTTTTAAAAGTGTAGGCCGCCATCTCTGGGTTCTGCTGACTCAGCCCGCTCCCTCCCCTGCTTCCCGGTGTCCTCAGAAACTCTAGGTTGGTGGGGGAGAAAAGGGGAACACACCCCCATAGATAGAGAGGTTGATCAATAAGTCCATGATTGGGGGCGGCTTCCATTCTTGTCTCCTACTCCGGTGGGTTGTACAGATGCTTGGTTTGCTTTGTTTTCCAGTGGCAAAACATGGCACATTCATTAGAGCCGGCCGAAAAACTTTCAGCAGAACAGTTTTCTGTCGGAAAATGTAGGTTTGTCAATTTAGCAATGTTTTGTAGGCAGGCGACGATGTTGACAACTTTGTCAGTGGAAAAAAATTGAAACGATAAGCTTGGCCTTTTCTTATTTCCTTTGGATAATGCTGAATTTTATTTTATTTTATTTTTTGCTTTAGACAGATGTATTAATTATTCACCTTTTTTACCATATTGAAACGAAACGTGGTAAGAGTGCCAATACTGAGCGTGTCTGTAGCAATTTGCCTGTTTGAACACAACACACGGGAGGGACTGCCTGTGAGGATGAGAATGGAGACTCTACCTCCTATTTGCATTCCCGCTTGAGTCCCGTCGTGGGAGGTTCTGAATACCCTCTACTCCCGTCGACCTGACAGGGAGCTGCAGGACCCAGCACCTCACAGGACCAGCCCTTCTTCTGAGGCATCCAGCTGAGACCTAGTCTATATGGTGCAGCAGGGTGCACCAGAGAAAGGTCCATTGTAGACGGGGCTAAAGTGTTGTGCTTTAACTGCTCCATGACCCTGCTGACACGCTTTAAAAGGTTTATACTGCTCTACAATTTACGTCTATCTAGTGTAAATGGATGCAGGACATGCCCAAAGGTACCAG
The DNA here is from genome assembly GCF_013100865.1 of Trachemys scripta elegans. NCBI lineage: Eukaryota > Metazoa > Chordata > Testudines > Emydidae > Trachemys > Trachemys scripta. Next base: position 7,543,320 of record NC_048318.1, read on the forward strand.
CTGTGACACAGATGCTTAGCCTGAAACTACAAGCTCCTGTCACATTAGCTCCCAGAGACCCTCTGCCATGTGTGACTTTGAACCAGTGACCTTGAGCACAGAGCTCTGTATTGTGTACTGTACCTCTTCCCCCCACCTTGTGTCTGGCTTCTCTGTTTGGCTTCACAAAGGGGTTAAGGGGTGACTTGATCACACTCTATAGGTACCTACCTGGGGAACAAATATTTAATAATGGGCTCTTCAGTCTAGCAGAGAAAGGCCTAACCTGACCTTTCCAATGGCTGGAAGTTAAAGCGAGGCAAATTCAGACTGGAAATACAGTGTAGATTTTTAACAGTGACAGTCATTAACCATCGGAACAACTTACCCAGGGTTGCGGTGGAGTCTCCATCACTGATGATTTTTAAATCAAGATTGGATGTTTTCCTAAAAGCTCTGCTCTAGGGATTCATTTGGGGATGCTCCCTGGAGAAGACTAGGAAGTCAGACTAGATGATCACAATGGTCCCTTCCGGTCTTAGAATCTGAGTCTATTTAAATTGTAAGTCCTTCAGAGCAGGGACTACTCTGTGTTTGTACAGTGTCTAGCCCCCTGGCAACTCCTTAGGGACTACCATCATAAATGTGATTAACAATCTATATGCCATCACCTATCCCTGAAGGCTGTCTGGCAGGGAGGGGACTCTGTGCAGAAAACAGGGAATTGCTGTAGAAAGAAAGGCCATTCCATCCTCAGGAGACTATTCACTGACCCCAAATCAGGACAGTGGAAGGGAGTGATGCCCTCCAACCAAACCCTCCTTTCTCGGCAATCAGTTCTGCACAGATGCCAGAATGCACCCAGCGCTCTAACCTACTGTGGAAAGTAAAAAGCAAAGCCCGGGAGGGGTGGAAATTAATCTGCCAGGAAACCGATCCTATATAGCGTGGGAGTTTCGTAGCGTGCTGATCCCTGAACGGATTTAGCGGTTCATGGAATGAATCTAGGCTGTTGCCTCCCCGCCCCGCCCTTCGCCCGTCCCACACTCACCCCCTGGCTTCTTTTCTCTTTAGGACGGGGAAGCTGGTGTCAAAGTGTGAAAGAAAAAAACACTAAATAACTCTTATCAAAGGGGTAGCTGTGTTAGTCTGGATCTGTAAAAGCAGCAAAGAGTCCTGAGCTTTCGAACGTTCATGCTCCTACACGTCTGTTAGTCTATAAGGTGCCACAGGACTCTTTGCTGCTAAATAACTCTTGAAATGTGAAGCCATCACCTGAAAAACAGAAGCTAATTTTGCATTATTAAGGAGGCCTATCACAGCTCCCCACCAAGGGGGAGGCGGGAGGGGAGGGAAAATGGGTGTTTGGGGAGTCCAATTATTTCTGAAACGCAGGCAGTCTTATTAACTTGGGCAGAAAATTAATTAGTCTAATTAGAAAACCTCATTGGAATTCAGAAAGGAGTTATTGGGGAGTGACTGGGGGGAGGAGGGAGAGGAAAGGAATGACAACTGCCATGGGGTGGCCAACCCGGGGTAGGAAGATTGGTGAAGGTAATGCACATAGGGGGAAAAGTCAGTGAGATTTTTTTTAAGGCTTTTTTGGTCCAAGTTTTTAAATGAATGACGCCTGTGTGTGTGTGTGTATATATATATATATGTAAAATGTAGGAGAGATTTATTGGAGGGATTCCGTGGGCTGTTGTCTGAATTTCTTATACGCCTGTTCGCCAGCATGGGGTATTGTTATAAAGTGCTGGGTGGGTGGTTTCTTATCTTCACGGATTTATGAAGTCCTTAAAATATCTGTTGCTGTCCTGATTCCACAGTCCTTTAACAGCTCAGAGAGAGAGAGAGAGACACGATCTGGCGGAGCTGTCTGACGACAATTGGTTTTGATAGAGATACATTTGCTGCGTGTTAATGTGGAGAGGCCTGGGGGCAAAGGCAAAGAAGAACGGCACGGGACGGGGCAGCCATTTGATAGGCAGCTTGATGCCATCAGCACAATAGAGACTGAGGCTACATCTGTGCTGCACACCTCTGGCAACAGCATGTCGTGTACATGGGGCTGCACACTGTAGTGGAAGGCAGGCTGCCTCCACACTGCAGTGTGTCACTACGTGTGTCAGTGAAAGGCTCTGGTAGCAGGGAGCGGCCGGAGCTTTTCTCCGCTGCTGGAGCTTTTCACTGCGTCGGGAAGGACTCTGGAAGCAGGACATGACACTGCTGAAAGTAGCAGTGTCGTTTGGAGCAGGGGAGGGAGGCACTGCTTGGATGAGTAGGGTTCATACCCACAGGTGCAGGTGTGTCTTTGCTCTACTTGCCTAGGCAGGGCCTGGTTTGAGGCTGGGCTTTTCCAAGGAGCCAAGGGGAGTTAGGTACTCAGACTCCAGGAAAGCTCAAGTGGAACTGGGCACCTAACTTCCTTCAGCTCCTTTCAAAATTGCACCCTGAAAGCAGAGTTGATGACGCCTTCAAAAGTCCACTTGTTTCCTAGGGAACTGGTTGCCTCATGGCTTTGATGCTGGAGCGGACATGGGACATTTTACACATGTGGTGCATGTTTTAATCTGGACTGGAAGTTGTGACATTTTTGAGGATTAATTGAGGTGTCCTGATGTCACCCAGCTGCTTACAGTGCAAGGAAGTCTTGTCTGTTCCCAACCGGGGAAAACTATCCCAAGATACCTGCTGTAGGCAACACAAACACACTTCGGGCCAGGCTACCAGAAGGCCTGCTCTTTTCCAGTGCAGGCTAGCAATTTACACACCCCACCTTATTACATTCAAGTGCCCGGTCCTGTGTCTTCAGGACACACCATTGTACACCAATTGGCTGCCTCCAGGGAAGCAGTGCACCTCAGTTTATTGGCTTTACCTCAGTCCAGCACTTGCCTTAGCATAAGTCACTGAAACGTGTCTACAGGGAAACCGCACTGAAGTTTATTTAACAAAGCTTGAGTTAAAGTTTCAAATAAAAGCCAGTAAAAAGGATGTGGAAACATAAGGTTAGAGATAAAAGAAAAAACATAACATGTAAGGTATAATTTATAACTATTAACAAGGTATTTTCTTATCTACTAAGGTATTTCTTACCCAGTGGTGAGTCCCCTTACAGCACTTGTGTGGTTGAGAAAACTGGGATTCACTTTCCATGAGACACTCACTTTGGCAGAGTGTCTCCTCCATAAAGGATAACATTTGGCACCTCTTCTCATTCTCTTACACAGTCCCAGCTTTTTGTCTCATGACATAAGCAGGGCGTTTCGTTGCCTTCACCTCAGTCCTGATGGTTCTCTGTTCAGACTCAGCCCGTGAGGTTCTTTTTGACTTTGTCAATGCTCAAGGCTGTGTCTGCCCCAGACTGTAAAGAGAGGGATGGATTGAGTCAGCTGTGAGCCCCACCCTGCCTCAGGTGATATGTTTCAGCTCTAACCATGAGGCGGGTTGGACACAGGTGTAACTGTACCGTTCACTTTTTTTTTAAACATCGTCTTAATAACATTTTTAAATCCCTTCCTGGGCATGTCTGGGCCACAGCAGTTATCAGCTGTCGACTGCTGAATGACTCATATGGGAAAAGCAACAGAGGGTCCTGTGGCACCTTTGAGACTAACAGAAGTACTGGGAGCATAAGCTTCCGTGGGTAAGAACCTCACTTCTTCAGATGCATCTGAAGAAGTGAGGTTCTTACCCACGGAAGCTTATGCTCCCAGTACTTCTGTTAGTCTCAAAGGTGCCACAGGACCCTCTGTTGCTTTTTACAGATTCAGACTAACACGGCTACCCCTCTCATATGGGAAACTGGTTTTTATCAGAGAGGTATCCACGTACCAGAACCACCCTTAAAATTGGCCCCTCTTGGAAGGAGTCTCAGCAAAGAAGATCAAATGGTCCCTGAGTCATTGACTCCCCTACAGGAGTCCTTTGCAGTGCAGAGTAGGAGCATTCTCTCCAGGTAGCCTAAAGGAAGCTTGCACAGGAAATGCCCATGTTACACTTGTTCTGTGGCTTAGGGCAGGTTCTATGCTACTGTGGGGGCCATTTAAAATGAAACAGCTGGTGTGTGGACGTGTGTGTGTGCAGAGCGGACAAAGAACCTGGTATCTTGTTACCCCTCCACTTGAGGTCTTGGAGGAAAGCTGAGAAGATGGTCCCTCACTTCTCCCTCACTCTGAAAGCCAGGAGATTTTCAGTTCTCTGTCCCCTCCAGCCGGGGCGGGGAGGGTAAGAGAAAGAGCTCCCACACCTGGCTGTCAAGGTGCTCAGCTCACCTGCTGTCCCCCAAGGAGGGCAGCTGGGGTGGTTTTGCCCTACATGGGAGACTAACTAGCCAGATGCCGCTGGCCACCCAGGCAGACCTAGGAGAGCGTGATCTTACCCTCTTAATGCTAGGCTGAGGCTGGCAGCAGAGCACTAAACACGGACGGCATGGGCACTGGCTGATGTTTTCCATCTGATAACGGGGCTGATGCCTGTGCAACCTGGCACCTCTGTTAGCCAGTTTGCCCATCCCTAATCAGCATGTTAGGGCTTGAGTTGGGTACAGACCTCAATCCTATGTGCAAACACCCCACACTTCGGGGCACATCTCAACTTAGCAGCCAGGCCCACACTCTAGACCCAGACCTAGCTGAAACTGAACTTTAAGAATAGCTGGGATCCAGCTTTCACCCCTCTAGAACTTCTACCGACTTTGAAGACTTCCAGAGAGAGAATCAAACATGGTGCTGGGCTGATTCCACCAAGCAGAGGGCAGTAGTGGGCGTTTGTCACTAGCAGCGTTGGCCATCCTGGGTCTTAGCGAGCAGGGTGAATAGGTCATATCTCCTCCATAGCTGACCATGTCCAGAAAGATCCACAGGATCTTAGGTGACATTGTGGGACTTCACAAGGGCTGATCAAAACCTCTAGCCTGGCAGGATGCATGCCCCCTAGGTTCTCCCCAGTGCATTTGTTCTGATGGCTTTTCTTCCTGCCACTGAAATAGCCTGTCAAGCGAAAGCTTATAATGAGCCAGAAGTCCGTTTCTCTTGGTAGGGTGCCCTGGGTGTCAATCACACATCTTAGGGGTGACCCAATTATGGTAATTGCACAGTTTTTGCTATGGAAGTTTAAAAAAATTGCCAGGCAGAGGAGGAATAAAACAATGCTAATAAACCAGAGAACGGTCAAATGTATAATTTCCAAAGCTCTCCTTGGGGGTCAGTGCCTTCTGCTTTAACTCCTTCAGTGCTGACCATGTACATGTATAACCAAGCTTCTACCATCTGCCCTGTACTGTCCTGAAGTTCTGTTCATTTGAAAGGCAGAAGCACAAATCTAGGATTCAGACAACCTAGGTTCTGACTCAGTGACCTGATACTTCTTGATTAGCCTAATTAGAAATCCTCATTGGACTTCAGAGAGGAGTTACAGGGGGACTGGTCACTTGAGGCACACAGAGGTTGAACTTCCCTGTCTGTAAAACTGAGATAACACTTACGGCATGTGGTGAGACATAATTCACCTGTGTTTGGGAGATCATTGGAACGGAAAGTGTTAGGGGGGGATGGAATATTTGTTGCAATCCCCCCTCCCCAACAATCTCTGTGTTTCCAAAATCATCCAACTGTGGCATTTCCCCCCAAATATACGCTACAATCATCACGTGTCCTTCACATCCATCTGTGTCTACAGATGTGGCCTAATGGGTGGAGCACGAGCCAGGACTTACCTAGGTTCTTTTCCTGCCACTGACAAACCTTCTCCCTGTGCAATGTCTGGTTATGCTTTACAGCACTTCTGGGTGACGGTGGAGTATTATTACTCTCCATAGATTGCCACAGGAGCCCTGCTTGACAACGGCACTGGTCTAGAGATGCCCAGATGAGAGGCCCAAGCTCCTCCCTTCTCACTGAATAGCCAGGAAATAGTCCTGCTCCGGCGTAAACCTTTTGCTCGTTACTGGTGTGTCAGCAGTGTTTGCCCAGCGTCATACGTCGGTGGGGATGCAAACCCTGATGGACCAAAGGAAATGTTCACCCAGGCCTATGAGGAACCAGACTCCCGAGCCTCCTGCAGCTTTGAGTCAGTCATAAAGGTTTAAGGCCAAAAGAGATCAGCAGATTATCTAGGCTGACTCCTGCACATCACAGGCCACTAACCCCTCCCATTCACCCCTAGTTTCAGCCCATTCACTGCGGCTAGACTAATGCATTACAGAACTCAGTCATGGCGTCACATCGTGAGGAGGGCCAGTAAGGGAGGACTCCAATTAGCTCAGAGCAAGGACCGAACACACAGGACTTTTAAGAGCCAATCTGTCAGGTAAAGAACTTGAAAGTCTCCCAAATGCATGAGGTCGAGGTCCAGCTCCGTTCCCTCAGGCTTTCCTAGCCTGGCCCCTTTCTGCAGCCACCGCTCACACCTCCTGTAAGCTGAGATCCCTGCCTGCTGCTGATTACCACCTGTGCCTCTTTCAATCAGGCCCAGCTGGGCTCCTCCTCTGACCAGGAAGCAGCTACTTGTTCCCAGATCTCAGACTGTCTCTGAATCCTGTGGAGTGAGGGGCAAACCCTTCTCTTTGCCAAGGAGAACAGCACTGGGAGCTCTGCTCAGGCGAAACCAGGGGTTCTGCCTGCCCTTAGGAGATACCAGGACTCGCCCTCGAGTAGGGCCAACAAGAGCTGCTGTCTCCAATGTTTGGGTGCAAAATGGGGAAACCCGGGTGCTGCAGAGAGAGAGCCAGAAGGAGAGGTGAGTCCTAGTCACACGTCACCCCGTCACTCTCCTACTGGGGGGTTCCACGGCAGAAGAGATGAGAATAAAAGGGGAACTGTCCCTTCTTCTCTTCCAAGAGCCTGGAGTTCCGTCCCCATCCCCCTTCCCTCAGCAGGAATTCCCCTCTCCGGCCTCAGGACCCGCTGACAGGGAGGTGGCAAGAAACTCCCCTCCTTGCTCTAGTAATCTTGAGAGCTCTGGGGCTCCTCACCCCCTCCCCCAGAGACCTACACAAGGGAAAGCAGGAAGCAGTTATTGCCTTCCAAGTCACAAGCGGCTGGTGACAACTAGACACCCTGCAAACAGGGAACACAATGGTACTTCTCTCGCCCCAATGGGTGCTGGGGGGGAGGGAAGAGGAGTGCCACATGCCCTCCAGCTGGAAGACCCTGCTGCTTGATATTAAGGTCGAGAGGCAGCAGCTCCAAATTGTCAGTCTCACTGAGGCCCTGGGAGAAAGGCTTCCAAAAGAAATGCAGCCCCTCCACGTCCAACGCTTTATTCGGGCACAGCATGGAGCCCACACAGTATGAAATTACTCCCTCTAGCACTATGGGCAACTTGGTTCCCAGCAGCTCTTATGTTGCATTGAATATGTTATGCACATATCGTGGTTCTCTGCTCCCACCCCAAAGCTCCTCCCTGGACTGGTAGCATGCTAGGATGGACCGGAGTGGTGGGGTTGTCTGCTGTTGCTCATTTCAATGGTGACCCCTTCTGGTAGATAAAAAAGTAGCATTGACAGATCTCTTTATCTGTAAGGCCAGCGGCAGTGATATTATGCCAGCTGAGGGTCTGGACCGCGATGTGACTCTCTAGGGCTTGGACTGCGCCGGGGATTTGCCCCCATTTTGACCACAGGTGTAGTAGCAACAGTGTAATCGCTCGTATGGATGAGGTAATTTTTGCTGGTGCAGTTTACTGCAGTTTCAAGCAGGGGGGAGTTTGTCTGGTGCCAATAGTGATTTTGCCTGTCTGCACAATGGGTTTGCACTGGTGCAGCTGCTTCAGCGAAAATCCTCAGGGCAAAGTTGTGCGTGCATCTTCCCTTTGCTCATGTTAGTTTTAATCATATGAGTGAAACCGAGCTGAGTTTTGCGGCTTCATGTGTGTGACACTAGCAAGCTTTGTTTTGTGTGTGTGTTTCAGGCTGAGATTTTCCTTCGAGTGCAGAAGGCTCGCGGGGATGTTTCATTTCCCCCTTTCTTAGCACAATCAAACTAGGCTGGACACTTTCCCTCCAGTTTCTCATTTGCTTGACTTCCCAGCTCTCATGAGCTACCATGGTGCTTTTGTGTTTGGGCTTCCAGCAGTGGGGCTGGAGGGAGATTTTAAACCCAACAGAATGACTGTTCTTTTTGAAACTTCAAGAGGAACATCACATGGAAACATTTTTTGCAAATCCCGTGTTTCTCCCACTATATGTTGGGGTCTAACACCTGTCCATGTCCCTTTAATAAAAGAGGACAGGGTTTTTTTGTTTTCAGAAGCAGCTGTGGCCATGTAGTTCAGGTTATGACACGTACACGCATGGAAAATATATTGTTTTCCCATCTGGGGAGAGACTGGTGAAGGAGGGAGGTTCCCTTCTCTTCCCAGATGGATTGGATGCCAGCAGAGAAGTGAGCGAATGGCATGGAGGGTGGGATTTCCCCGCCACAGTCAGATGCACAGCCATCAAGGGGAAGCTCCTTTCTGGCGCATCAAGCTGGATTTATTCCCCTCTTTCATACGTTTCTTTGCTTCAAAGTCTTGAGTCTTGACTGCGTGATGTCAGAGAAAATCTGCACTTCTTAAGAACTGGTTATGCTCATCAGATGTATTTATTTCGGCTTTTGATCGGCTTTTCCCTAAGGCCTCCCCGGTGCCTGTTCCTCACCCTCGTCCCCCTACCTCTTAAGCAGCTTGCACAAATGTTAACCCTGCCTAGCCCTGGCACTGGAATATCTTCTGAAATGCAACGTGCTCAGGAGGTGGGATGGGGTCACCTTGTCAGTGTCCCGAGTTCTGCCTGGTGCTAGCAGTTCTTCTGAGTAACTCTTCCAAGAGACCCACTCTGTGTATAACATACACCAGCACGAGTAATCTCCCATCGAGGCACACACCAGATATTGTTTCAGTTAATAACCAGGAGCAACCAGAGAAGTATGAGATGCAAAACAGTGGTGTTAGACCTATCCCTCCCCATGTGCTACTATCTTCTTCCCTCACACACCAGACCTGTACAATGTGCATCCTCCTTTGTAAGTGACATTATTATTATTATTGAAAGAGACAAGGGGGGTGGGTGAGGTAATAGTTTTTATTGCATCAGCTTCTTTTGGTGCAAGGTACAAGTATTTGAGCTTACACAGATCTCAACACCTTGTACCTTCCAGCAACAGAATTTGGTCCAATAAATATGTTACCTCCCCTCCCTGGTCTCTTTCATATCTGGGACCAGCACAGCTGCAACAACACTGCAAACTATTGTTATACGGATGTAGAAATAATAACAATAAAAAAGAGAACATACTATTATGACTGTTCTGACCTGCTGCCCAGTGAGCTCCGTTGAAATGCTGCTGGCTTTGTAACTCTGTCTCGGCCTCTTTGGTGAGGGATCACGTCTAGCTAATCTATAATTTACAAAACACGCTCACATCCATTTTTTATGGAACGAAGTGCGTGTTTGCATAATGCCAACTTTTTTTTTAAAAAGAGCTGAGGAAATCTTTTAAAAGTTACTCTTGATTGCTCTTTGTTGTTGTAGTTGTTGATCTGTGTACCAATTAATTTAATATGATTGTCATTATGGCAGAATCTGGAGGCCCCAGCTGAGATCAAGGTGCCATTGTACTAAGTTTGGCATGCGCAGGTAATGAGAGGCAGTCCCTGCCCTGGGAAGCTCACAGTCTAAATAGACAAAGGAAGTATTAGCTTCATTTTACATATGAGGAACTGAGGCACAGAGAGAATAAGTGACTAGCCCAAGTTCACCCAGAGAGTCTGCGGCAGAGACAGAAATGGAACCTAAATCTCTCCTGTAGTCTAGTTTACTGTCTTTATCCCAAGAGCATCTTTCCTCCTGATTTTGTTTTTGCTTTGTGAGTCCAGTTTAGAAGAAGGAAAATGTTGTTTATTTCCCTACAGATTCTGTTTGAGGGGAAGGGGAACAGGGGCGAGAATTCCTATGAAATCTACCCTGGTCCACAGAGCTTGTTGTCCCAGTAATAAAAAGGCTGTGTAACATTTCAGCAGTGTTTTGAAAGTCTTTCTAGTGCAGCTATACAGGCATCCAGTTATTACAGAAAAATATTCTCTTTGAGGGAAATGGTCACGTGGAATGGGGAATCAAACAGACTGTCAAGATAGTTGAGCTTCCCTGGGTTGGCCAGTCTGTTCAGCACCATGGACAGAGCCTCCAGAGAAAAGAGGTGAACTCATCCCAATTGTATGTGAAATCCACTCCTGTGCAGGGGGTCAGCATCTCTTCCCATGTGGGTACTTGGAACTTAGAGACCACGGTTCTGTTCTGTAGTCCCTGTGTCAGCCCCTCTGCACAGAGGTGAATTTCCCCCTGTGTGAAATTACCAGTAAAGGCTCATGCAGTGCTATTAAAATAAAAACCCAAGAGTGATTCTCCTGGGATCCTATCAGCAGCCCAGTAAGGATTAAAACATGTTTCTGTTTACTATCCAATCACCGCTCAATGGCTATTGCGAAAGAAGTTTGGAGGGGTGGGAATCTCACTCCAGATCTTGGTAGACGTGTTGACATCACTTAAGCCAATAGCACAGATAACACGCTCTTTTGCCAGCGAAGAGCTCAAAGCATGAAAGGGAATGATGGAGACTAATCTGTTCTCCTTCCCCTAAAAGTTATTCCTCTGGGTTAGAGGTGGAAGAGTAGGAGGTGCAGAGCTGGGCAGCAAATGCTGTTGCCTTGCTGTGCCTGCTCTGTTGATGAATAGAGGGCTTTGATCTTGAGGGATGTCGACCTGGTACCTTTTGAGCAGCAAGAAATATCCCATGACCCTGATTCTCTCCAGTCTTGTGCCTGGCATGCTCCTTTACACTCGAGCACAGGCTGAGTGCTTTGCACTCACTTTGCACAAGTTGTGATGCAGAGGAGATACAAGCCCTTCAACTGGTGCAATGAAATGAACTAAAATGAAACCATGCTAGGGAGGTGGTGGAATCTTCTTCCTTAGAGGTTTTTAAGGTCGGGCTTGACAAAGCCCTGGCTGGGATGATTTAGTTGGGATTTGGCCCTGCTTTGAGCAGGGGGTTGGACTAGATGACTTCTTGAGGTCCCTTCCAACCCTGATATTCTATGATTCATGCTTCTGATGGCAGCTGTCTATAATCTAAACATCTCTGACTCTGGGTTCAGGCAAGGGAGGATCAGAGGTTATGATGGAGATTCCCACATGGGACAGAGCAGGCAAAGAGTGAAAACAGTTCTCCATTAGTTCTGATTTTTCCATGAGCTTGCTTGGATGACATTGACATTCCCGTATCCTCAGTATCTCTGGCCTGGTCCACACTAACCCCCCATTTCAAACTAAGATACTCAACTTCAGCTACGTGAATAACGTAGCTGAAGTCGAAGTACCTTAGTTCGAATTTACCGTGGGTCCAGACCCGGCAGGCAGGCTCCCCCCGGGCTCCTCTCGTGGAGCAGGAGTACCGGCGTCAACGGCGAGCACTTCCGGGATCGATCCGGGATCAATTTATCGCGTCTAGATAAGACATGATAAATCAAACCCAGAAGATCGATTGCTTACCGCCGGACCCGGAGGTAAGTATAGACGTACCCTCTGAGATGATTCATGACTCAGTTGTGTGAATGTTCACAGAAAGCATCTCTTCTTACACCTGGCATGATCAAGCACCCTCAGGAAGTGAGTTTTAAATTGCTGTCCACCTGCAATTGACTGAGCAACACAACTTGAATAGCAAGCCATGACCTAAGCATAAGTTGAGAAAAAAATTGTTTGCATAATTATGAAGAATGAATATAGGGGAGGATCTGTTTGCAGATGATCCAAGACGCAATGAACTGACTGAAATGTTAATTTCCTATTATTCACACATCCCTAAGCTTGCTAAGAATTATACTCACGGTTAACTTTACGCACACAAGAAGCCCCATAATATAAAGTTACGTGGGCACATAATTCTTTGCAGGATCAGGGCTGTAGTGGGTATGGAAAATGAGAGCGATACAGAGCACCTTCGTCGGGTACATTACAGTCACATATTTCCAGAGGAAAATGCTCTACAGTTAGCCAAAGGTTTCATGTGGTTGAGGTGAGAACTTATTGCCCCATGTAATAAAATTGATTCAATAAACCCGCTGTCATCATAACAAACTAGATTAGATATCCCCTAAAATCCTGCGGGGAGGTGGCTTGTGGTGTGGGGTGCAGTCTTTGGGGCACTTAAAGAATGCAAAATTGTGAGTGACACATCCACAGATGAGGGCCTGGGAAGATAAAGATGCTCTTCCTTAGGGGCATCACGATCCCAATTACTGGGTTAAGATGTGCTGAATTCAGAGAGATTTCTGAGGAGGAGTAAACCAGGCCCTGGGGAGGAACACATGAGCAAAGAGCATTAAACAGAGCAAAACTGATAATGAATGCTGCTGTTCTAGCACTTGTCAAAACTTCTCCGGAGTTTAACACTTCAGCTTTGGGAGAGAAAAACATCCTTCTGTTTAAAGCTGGGGTGTCGGTATCTTTAGTGTTCCTATTCCATTTTTAATCCTTCGATTGCAGTGATAAATAAGCACTCTTTTCTGCTGTACAGATTGGGAAACTGAGGCACAATATCACACAGGTAAGATGTGTCTGCTGGCATCTGAACTGAGACCCCCAACCCCATCAAACAGTGAGCTAATGGATTTTAGGCTTTCACAATGGGCAATAGCAGCAGAGTTGGCCAGGGTGGGGATAGAGGACTGGACTGCCGTTTAGAAGACCTCTGTTCTATTCCTGGGTCTGCTGCTGGTGGCAGCCTTGGACAAGTCACTTTGCTGCACTGTGCCTCAGTTTCCCCATCTGTAAAATGGCAATAATGGGATCTTTTATAAAGTTCTCTGAGATATTTGGATATAAAGCAAGGTATTATTACACTTACATGGGATGTAAGTATGTGATGGGGTGTCCACCTCACACATGTTTGGAAGGGGTTAAAGTGGTCAGGCAGGCCTATTAACTCAACAGGCTGCACCTGGAGGAAGAGGCAGGGAGTTGATTGCAAGCAGGCTCAGCTGTGCAGGAACAGGCGGGGCCCACGAAGCTGGCAACAGACAGGGGCTGCTCCTGGGAAAGGGCAGTTACTCCTTGGGAAGAGGGCCTGGAGCTGGTAAAGCCAGAGTAAGGCAGGGAACCAGGAGTGGCAGGAAGCAGTCCAGGGAAGGAGCAGTGAGGGCTGGGAGAGGAAAGCCCAAAACTGCTGGTTGAGGGTCCCTAGACTGGAACTCGGAGTAGAGGGTGGGCCTGGGCTTCTCTACCAGCCACCGAGGGAGTGGCACAATGGGGCAGTGAATGGGAAGACCACCTGAGACTGCTAGTGTGAAGAGAGATTTTAAAACACTTTGGTACGCCGGAAGAGGAAAACACTGAATGACCTGCCCAGAGGGCTGAGTCATGAAGAGGACTCTGGGGTTCCAGGAGTGAGACGGGCTTCAGACCAAAGAAAGTGTCGGAGTGAGGGCATGCAACCATAGGAAGGGGCGTGGACCTGATGAGCTAATCCCCAGAGTTGCCAGGAGGAGGCGCAAGACCAGCGGTGCGTGGAGCACTCCCATCACAAAATGGTACATAGAATTAGCCTTACCTGCACAGCTGAATTTTATCCCTTCAATGCTAACACTTAGAAGCTATCCAGTTTTGCTTTCGGTAGCTAGATACGGTGCATACTGAGCTATCATTACTCCCTGTATTGCCAAGAAGGGCAGCTGCAAAGACTGAGGTACAGTAATGTTTAGTTGCCAAGGGAACTGTTGCATTTTAAATGACATTGTACTTGGGACCCAGTTCAGCAAGATTCTTAACACAGGAATGGCCCCCTTGAAGTTACTGGAGCTACACATGTGTAAATCAGGCATGTACCCTACAGAATTGGGGCATTGGAGGACTCAGGTGTGTGCTTCTAGGCAGAGGTAGAATGGAAGAAGGCAGCTGTTTCCAGGTTCTGGGGATTGAGAATGGCGTCTTTGCTCTACTTAAATTGTCTGGGAGAATTAATTAACGTCCCTTAAGTAAACTATTGCTCCAAAAAGTCAAGGCTGTGCTTCTTGGGAATGAAACAAAAATAGACTTAAAAAACATTCTCTGGAGATCTAGTCTGAATGCAGCCTGCCTGGCTGGCCAGACGTGGGAGGTAATGCTGAAATGAATATTCATCCTTTGCTGTTTAGTTAGGTAGGCGGGAAGTCTGACCCTGCTGTCCCTGTCAAAGGGGATTTACCGCTGTTTCCAAGAAGAGGCAATGTCAGGGAGGCAGCTTGCTTTCGAATGGGGAGTGCGGGTTATTTTGCCTCTTGCTGTACACACACCAATGAGGCGATGCTGTTACTTGGTCAGTTTGGTTTTAGCTGGGACTGCACACCTGTATGAAGGGGATGCTCAATGCAGCACGGTGTATGGGTTTTGTCTGAAATGGGACAGCATGACCCGGTCATTTCCCAGGCACCTGCTTGTGTTAGGCGGCAATGCTCGTGCAGCAGGAGGATTCCATTGGCGCTGCAGCGGAGGGGACGTCAAAACCAGGTTTGCCGGGAAAGCCACGAAGGAACCCAAAGTTCACCTCAACCCAGCCCTTACTCAGGTGTTCTGGAGTTTGCATGAATCTAAAACTCCCAGCGGCAGGCAGAGCCAAGAGAATTCTCAGTTCGTCTAAGTGAACCAAAAATTGGGAGTGTCTTACAACCCCCAAAATCATTCCTATTTGTCCTTGGTGCCCGCACTGAGACCTGTCACAGGATAGCTGGTCCCTGGACCAGAGCAGGTGAGCCTAGTCGAGCCAATTAGGGAAGGCTGGGTTACCTCTATAAAGCACTGCTAGTGGGCAGCTGGAGGAAGGACTGAGAGGCTGTGGGGGGAAAGCCACAGTGGAGTTGGCACCTGTGGTGGGTCCCTGGAGCAAGACGTCAGGGCTCAGAGAATCAGACCTGGGGCTTCAGCTCCAGGAAGGGAGCAGAGCTGAGTGGGAGACTGCCAAGAGCAGGAGTCCCTGCCCTGGCCCCGAAGAGCTGGCAGTTTAAATAGACAAAGGATAGGAGGCACAAGGCAAGAATGTGACTTTCCCAAGGAGGTGCAGCAGGTCTGATCCAGAAATAGAACACAAGTCCAGTGCCCTCTTCGCTAGATCACCGCTTCTCCCCAAGGCCTCTTCAGCATTGCTTCGTATTGCCTCCTATTGAGAACCGGTCATTGGCATTCAAGGGCAGAATGTGGATTCCAAGACATGTATTTTAGAACTGAATTGGTGACAACTAACAAATCTTCACACACAAGTGCCCATAAACTTCCATTTGGATACTTCTAGCCAGGCCTCATGGGGCACAAGGCTGCAGCACCCTGGGAGAACTGGTTCTCCCCCGATGGCAAGGCTGGCCCTTCATTTATGGTATTTCATTCACTTCCCTCCCCTTCTCCATTAGTGGTGTTTGTTCTATGTACAGTGGTAGCACCTTGGAGCCCCAGTCATGGACCAAGACCCCATTGTGCTTGATGCTGTACAACACAGAACAAAATGACAGTCGCTTCCCCAAGTGCTAACAATCCCTGTAGCCATGCCTGAGGTATATGTAAATGTGTCTGTCTGGGATGACTTATGGCCACCACTGGCTCATGGAGTCAGATGCATGGGACCTCACGCACACTTACCAAAACCACCCATCATGGGTGGCTAGAAGGACATAGGAGGCTAGGAGCAGCTGCATGGATCACCAGCCAAGTTTGTGCTTGGGACTTTGAGCACCATAGTGGGTGAATCCATGAGCCAGCAACAATAATAGCCTATTATCCTCTAATGAGTCAGCCCCTAGAGGGGACAGCAGGGCATATTTTGCCAGCCTTTGATGCTTGTGCTACTCATGAGGGAGAGATCCCCCTCTTTTCTCCCTACGCTGTAGGAGTCGGAACTTAGACAGAGGCATCCCTCGAAGCTTGGCTGCTTCTTGCTTAGCGTACATAAGATGGAGGAAGCTCTGCCAACCTGTCCCCAAGCCCGGAGGAGAGAGCTGGATTTTGTTATGCCTTGTTTAAATAACATTTTGTTTTCATGGCAGCGAATCCCTTCAGCCCCTCTAACGCAGCGCTGCTCAGCAGCATCCCCTGCATGCCCATTTTCTTGAGCGCGACAGTTTGATGACCGCGCCGGCTAGATGATAGTAATTGGCTAGGTATTTAGATGCTCCATCATCTCCCTGTCCCCACTCCGTCACAAGAGGATTTCAAGTGCAATTTTCGCTTGCACATCAAACAGCAATTTCCCTTGCCGAAATCACAACCTGTGAAAACTCTGCCCTAATCAAATCTATCAAGCCCCATTTAGGAGCTGGCTCCTGTCTGTTTATCAGGGAAATGGACTTGAAATTGGCCCCTCTAATGGAATCCCGGCTCCCACACAAGTGTTTGGAATTAATAGCAGGGCCCGCTGCGAGCTCGGAAAGTTGGGCGCTTGATTGTGGTTACAGTAAATTGCCACAATTTCTGCTCCTCGATACTCTCAAGTGACATAAGGATTTTTAGGCGGGGAAGAGGGGGTTGTATATGTAAGCGATCCCCGTCTTGTTGATAAAGGACAGTCTTGTTATCATGGCAACCCCTGTTGTAACAGAGGTTAAAAAAAGGGAAGGTGTTACAAACGCTTAGGTGCTGACAGCAAAATTCAGAACAGGTCACTAAATTCATGGTTACTTGTTTATTGCCTGCAGCTGTGATGCCTTCTGGTAGGAGTGAATCAGCTTAGCTAAGCAATGCTAGGTCAGATTGGTGCTTGAGAGGGAGACTTCTATGGAGCACTTGGGAACTGCAGAAATAATTCGGAAGGGTGCTGCCGCTCCTTCAGATGCAGTGCTGAGCCGCAGTGGAGTGAACTGCTGCCTTTCAGGTGAGACTGAAAACCGAAGTCCTAGACCCCCTTTTGGGTATAAAAATCCCCACAGCAGCTCGATAGAGAGATGAGATGGTAATTCCATTGCATCCTGGGAAGCTTGTACGTTAAGTAATTATGGTGGTGGACATCTTTACTAAGCAAGAGGGTCTGAGTGATTGCAGTATTTTGCTATCCAAAGAATAAAAGACAGGTATTGTATCTCAGATTCTATTAGTGGGAGCTGCGTGTTAATTTTAATGGTGCCTGCAGGTCTTTCGGAGACCCCCAACCCCACCCCCATGTTTTAGGTTGGATATAGTGCTCTTTTCCACTCCCTGCTGTGTTGTGCTCTTGTGAGATGTTACATAGACACTTTGGACCTTAATTTCTCTGTCTCAATTCCCTATCTGTAAAATGGGGATAATAGCCCCTCATCTCGCAGGGTGCAGTGAAGACATATTCATTATGACTGGGAAGCACTCAGATACTGTAGATGTGTGTGCCATAGCAAACCCCAAGAGAAAATAAATAATTCGTTTTTCACAGCAGGCTTCGAATAGTGTGTGATAAATAAAGCCTGGGGCCACACTGAACAAGGAGGGTGCAACAAAATACAGAATAGTTGTTCATTAAGTGAGTACCCATCCATGCACTGAATGAGGCAAGAGTCCTGTGGGGGGGAAATAGTACGTGATCATGTTATTAAAGACTGCATCAGAATACATCTGCACCAGGGGGCTGAATTAAGGTTGCATGGGCATCCTTAATTCTGACAGTTCCTAACTTTTGAATGCTTGGCTTTGCAACTTTAATGCTGTTTTAATATAGTTTTTTTTAAAATATATATAAATGTAAGGGGACTGTTGCCCCCTTACTAACATTCAGTGGGGTGTTTTGGTTGGCTAGCTCCCAGCACTGAAAGGGGAAGGGTCGATGGCAAATCAGGAGCCTGAGACTGACAGTCCCCAGGGGCAATGGGGAGAGGCCAATGCTCCAGATCAGCCTGATTGACAGGGCGGGCAGGCTAATCAGAGAGTCAGGAGGCCAGGGTGGGTCCCGTCCTCCGTGGAAACTGGAATGGCCTGAGTCAGACAGAGTGGGGCCGAGCTAAGGAGAGGGCAGGGGCCCGAGCTAAGCTGCTGGAAGCAGAGTTGCAGCCCCAAAAGCCAGAGCACAGCCCGGAGAGAGCAGACCTGCCCTGGGACCAGAGCTGTAGCAACCAGAGCCAGAGGGGCCAGACAAGCAGCCAGGAAGCAGGTCAGAGCTGGGAGCAGAGTCACAGAAGCAGCCTGCAGAGCAGAGCTGTGCTGGGGGGCAGAGCTGCAGCAACCAGAGCCAGAGAGGCCAGAGAAGCAGCCCAGGGAGCTGAAGGCAGAGCAGCAGCAGCAGCCGTGCTAAGGCAGAGTGGAGCTGGAGCTGGGGCTGGAGCAGTCCAGAGCTGGAGCTGAGGCTGGAGCAGTCCAGAGCTGGGGCTGGGGCAGTCCGGAGCTGGAGCTGAGGCTGGAGCAGTCCGGAGCTGGGGCTGGGGCAGTCCGGAGCCGTGTGCAGTCCGAGTGCGGTGAGCAGCTGGGGAGAGTGAGGGGGACCCTGGGCAGTGGGCCCAGCACAGGGAGACGCCTCAGCCAAGAGGCCTTGCAGGCCAGACTTGCAGGGGGATCATAACCCCGACTGGGCAGGGGCGACGCTGGGAAAAAGGGTCCTGCCACCTAGAGCCTGAGAGCGTGTGGCCACCGCCAGAGCAAGTGTCCAATCCACAGCGTCTCTGCAGCACAGACAGGGCCTGAGAAGCAGGCCTGGGACCTACAAGGAACAGATTGAACTGCCCTGACGTTCCAGAGACACTGGTTGTAATGTTCCCTGCCACAGAGCAGGATGATGTGTTTTCCTCTAACCTTTCCCATTTTTCCTTATTCTTTTTTTAAAATTAATTGTTAATTAAACAACTTGTATTTGCTTTAAATTGTATGAAATGATCAGTGGGTCAGGGAGGTGCCCAGTGCAGAGAGAGTACCCCGGAGTGGGGACACCCTAGCCCCTGTCCTGGGTGACCACCGCAGGGTTGGGGGTCGAGCCCCCCAGGAATCCTGGGCCCAGCCTTGTCGGGGTTTATGAGGACTCTGCCAGACAGGAGAGTGGAAGGGAAGTCCTCAAGAGCAGGGAGGCCTCTGGGTAAAGGAAGTGGGAGCGAGGACTCGGATCCTTTCGCTAGCCCTCTTCACCGGGGTAGTGCAGAAGCCAGGAAAGTTCCCCACAATAGCGGGACCATTCCCCCGCTTACATATATATGCAAGATATACATTGATACGTATTGTGGCTTCCCTAATGTTAGTGAGTGAGAGAGGCACTGAATGCTCTGTGAGTAGGATGTTTACTTTGGTGGCTCTTTAAGGACAGCACTGTGAAAAGGCCTGCGGTGTGTGATTTATTTTTTTTGTCCCCCTACATGATGACAAGTGGACTGCTTGCCTTTCCTTTCCTTCTTGGCCTTGTTTGTGTCTCTCTGTAACTGGCTGTTGGATATAAGGGACAAAAATGTGTGAGTCTGTGAGTGCAAAGAGCCACATATCCCCTCCTGCCACTGGGCTGAGATGTATCAGCATTGCTGCATTGAACTCAATGAAGCACTCGTGACTTGCATCCGGTGAAGCTCTGACACTCAGCATCTTGCTTGTGTTGCTCAGCTTCTTATTGCATCTGGCCCTACATTCCTCCGTGGAGCTGTAAAATGTTAAAATATGGCTGGTGTGTGTGAGAGAGAGAGAACATGAACCAAAATGAATTCCATGATATACAAGAGAATAGAAACTATATGAACTATATGTTTGTAACTGCTTCCTAATCAGAATTAGGATGGACGCTGCATCAAGTGAGGCAGGGACACAGACGATAACTGACAATCACTTCAAGATCACGAAGCACTCAACACATGATTACAAAATCTGTCCCTGGGGATCAGGTCATCTGCCGCTGATGCAGCCACCTCTGGTGTGGAATGCAGCAGCTGTTTAACAATGCATAGCAACACAGCTGTGCAGGCCTGGAAGGGGAAGAAGGAAAACTAGTCAAGGTATGTAACTGTGTCGAAACAATAAAAAGAATGACATATCCGCAAAAAATGACAAGAGGGAGCTGCACAAAGGGCCCGGTCCTCCTTGTGTGGTTGTTTACAACAGTGCTAAGTGTATGTAAACTGCTACCAGAACGGAATGGCATCCTCTAATATCTACTTTCCACAGGCATCAATGACAAGATAAGGAGCAAGGCGGTAGGGAGCTGGTCCTGATTAACATAATTTAGGCCTGGTTTACACTGGAACATGATGCCAGTGTAACTGGCACAGTTAGGTTTCTATGTTAGTTCAGGGCTGGATTTATTACCAATGTAATTATTCCAGTACAACTCCTAGTGCAGATCCATTTATACCAATACAAAAGTGCCTTCTACCATTATAGTTTATAGCAAGAGCTATACTGGCATAGGCACTGTTATACCTCTCTATCTGCGTCCAAACGGGGGGCGTTGTGCCATGTTAGGGGTACATTTCAGCTGCACAACTTTCCACTAGACAAGGCCTTACCCACTCTCGAATTCAGTCACTGCACACTCCTGAGAAAAGAACCTTTGGGTCTGTAATGATCACCCGTGGTCAGGGCCTTGAGTTCATGCCTTCAGGAGCTCGGCTCAAAGAGGTAACCCGATTCACGCTGGGCTCCTCAGGAAGAAGTGAGCAGCTGATCCGCCTTGAGCCGCTGATGGCAAGCATCATCTTGCAAGCCACGCTGACCTTCTTTAAAAGGGATCAGCAGAGCGATTTGAAGGAGATAAAGGTGGGGTTTGTTTTTTTTGCCTTCTATTAGGGGTTAAAAAGGAAGAGTGAAATTAACAACAGAGATTAATACATGTATTAAATATTTATCTGACCCCTTTTTACATGATCCTTTTATGTGATGACCCAGAAAGCTGTTAAAGAGACGTTCCCTCCATCTCTCCTCTCTGTCTTTCCCTCAAAGCCTTTGGTTTTGATTAGAAAGAAAGCTCTTTCCCGACAGCCCCAGGAGGAGGTGTTGGGCCAGCGCGGGTCAAGCGGGAGCCTCGTTAGCTGATGAAAGGTGATGCTACTAACGATGATGATTCTGACAAGGGAGCCAGCGCGGTTCATTGGTGACAGGGCAGGGGGAGTAATGGATCAAATGGGAGGGAAAAGAGAGAAAACGCCAGGCACGGTAGCTCAGACTATCCATTGGGCTTGGATGGCACCACTCGACCCGGGGTACTCACTGCAGCCTTCTCCCCAGTACAGTGCTGGGGGAGGCAGTACAGAAAGGTGGCATGGACATGGACATAATCCACCTGCTCTCCCTAATATACCCAATTCATGTTATAGCAGGGGAGAGCCTCCCCGACCACAACTGTTGGGCCTTTGTTGTCTTCATCCTAGCTAGTGGAAGATGCCTCATTGACAGCCCTGGGGCCTGGAGTGCCCTTTCTCCATGGGACATCCCAGTCTGGGGCAGCGCAAGCTACTCTCCATCCCAAAAGTCAGTGTGTTTCTCCCCCTGACACGGAAAGACCCTTCTCTAGAGATGCCTGTGGAACTCTGTCTCCAGGGCCAATCACCCATTGGCCTCTCTGCTGAACAGTGCCCATTCATGCCAACTGCACTGTTGGGTTTCTGTGATGTGGGACGTGGTCACTGAGGCCAGCAGTTTCGCCTCCCAGCTATCTGATGACCCAGGCTGGGTTTGAATTGGTAACATTGAATGACATAGCAGCAGTCCGCTGACCCAGCCAAACCCCTTTGCAGAGGCTATTCTTTTACACATTCATGCAGAACCTTGTTGTTGATCCTTTTGTTCTTGTGGGGGTGAGTTCCACAAGTCAATTTTATTACTCAAAAACCAAACTTCCTCTTAAAGGACAGTCCTCTATAACCACTGAGTTGCCTCTAACCTCCCAGCCACCAACCTCTAGTCACTGTCCAACTTCACTGCTTTGCCCTATTTGCGATAGTTGACTTAACTATTCAGACACCACTGAAGTCCTTTGATGGAGCAGTTCTAGCCTCAGAAGGTTCTAGGGTTTTTGAGCTAGTTACTGCTTGGGGAATGTTATCAGCCAGTGAACTTCGAAACAAAGGCTCTGTGCTGAGAGGGCAGGAAGCAGAAACAGATCAATGAACTACAGGGAAATCCAAGTTGTTCAACTAAGGATCATGATCAGAATTTCCGAACCATTTCCCCTGTCTGCCTAAAGGGGTATTGTAATTGAATGCAAAATATGTAAAAGTCTTTGTGGGCTAGACCATCTGAGATCAAGAGATGAATGGAAAGGTGTGTAAGACTGGAAGGCTTTCTGTTGTATATAGCTGGCTAAGTTCTTCTGACTTCCCAAATGGGCTGAGATAGGGAAGGAAAGGAAGATCGGCAACAGTACATTGTGATTTGAATGCAGCAAGACTTCTAATGCCTTTTGATCAGCTTTCTACTTTACTGCATCGTACTTTATCTGTTGAATCTCCTTCTCTCAATAGCCTCTGTAATGGGGTTCATTCACCACTCTGGCGCCTCCTGCTGGCTGTCTTGGGAATTAGCTCTGCCTGTTAGTGCGCCCCCTTTGGGTGGTGCCTCACCGCTGCCACTCCTGCTTTAGGACCCACGTCTCTCCAAGGACCATGCGTCCTCTTCACTGACACAGCCCTCTGGCCGTACCACACACTGTGCTCCCCACTTTCGGGGACCTGCAGTCTGCTGTTCAGCTACTTCCCTTAGTGGCTACTGCAGCAAATTGTCTGGCCACTTCCTCATGGCCCCAGCATCCTCTTTGCTCTTGCCTCAGGGCTTCAGCCTGCAAACCCCAGCAGCCAGCCAGGAGCTGTCTCTCGCTCCCCCGGTCCCTGCTCACAGCACTGCTCTGTCCAGGGTGCTGGCAGTTCTCTCAGTCCTCCAGAGAGATAGTCCTTCCTCCCTGGGCTCCCAGCAGAGAACTGCCCTCCTCTGCCCTGCAGCTCTCTTTTTATATGGGCCTGCTTGGCCCTGATTGGCTGCCTCCTGCACAGCCTCCCTAGGGCTCTATTAACCCCTTGGAGCCCCGTGCGTGGCAGGCGGCCCATCACACCTCTAAGTTTCAGAAACATTGGCTAACTTGGCATCTAAACTCTGCCCCGTATCTTCCGTCAAGCCCTCGCCCTTCCCTTCTCTATCTCTTGCCCAAAGCCCAGAAACAGTGGCTGACTGCTCATGTGAAATGTCCTATGTAGAAACAGTTTGCTCTTATCGGAGAGATTTTAGTCACCCTTTAATGTCCAGCCCAGATTAGGCATTTGTCTGGGAGTCAGAGTTTTGATCCAGCCCCTCGGTGAAGCTAATGAGAAGATTCCCATTCACTTCACTGGACGTTGACCAACGTTTTATTCTTGATACAGCCACTGACTTCCTGAATGACTCTGGGCAAGCAGTGTTACCTCCCTGGGCCTCAATTACCTTCTCTATGGAGCAAAGCTAACAATGCCCTGCTGTTGTTTTGCTGAGCCCAGCAGTCTGCAGGGTCAGGAGCAAAGAGGCCCTGGTCACCAAGGGGAAACTGTGGAACATCATTATTTTTTCTTAAAGTTTGAATTGAAATTAGCATTTTCTCAGCCTAGTGCTGGAGGCTAGTTTCACAAATGACATCATTTTCTGGTAAGGTGGCAGCCTCCAATGTCTGCTGTATAAATGACAGTGTTATTCTTTTTATAAAGAAACATTTCACATTTTATTCCTTGTGGCAAGCGTCTCCTACCTTGGGAACTTTCATGTTCTTACACTGAGCAGTTACGAGAGCAACTCTCAGCCTTGTTGTTTATTCTATTACCTTAAGGTGTAGAGGCCCAAACCAAGATCATGACCTCATCCTGCTAGGCACTGTACGTACACACAGGAAGAGGCAGTCCCTGCCCTGAAGAGTTCACAACCTTAGTAAACAAGACAAGGGCATTTTTCATTGGAATTTGCCGATTTGTTGAAGTCAGAACATTTCCTGGAGACAGTTTGAGTTCAGCACAGTCCTGACGGAAACTGGGCCGAGTTTTGATGGAGCCTTGCCTGGCAGGCAGGTTTCAAAATATGCCTGGCTTCCTGCTCAGCTCCTCAGCAGATCGCCTGACAGAGTGCCTAGGAGTTGGGTAACCGAGGCTGTCCAGGGCCTGTGGTTCTGGGGCAATCCGTCTGGCAGGCCGGCAGAATTTCAAAATTTTCCGTTTTTGTTCTGAATAGGGTGAAACCAAATTTTCAAATACCCAAATCCTCTGCCAAACGGGATTACTTTTCTCTGCCCAGCTCTAATTATTATCCTTATTTAACAAATGGGGAATGGAGGGGATTGCGGTTGAGAAAGTGGGATTGCCTAGGCAGAAGTGTGATCTTGGGCACAGGGATTAGGTCTGGGGTTCAGCAGACGTGTTGCGTTCTTAGCACTACCTGGGTACCTTAAAGCACTTCTGTATGCCTTGCTTTTCCCATCTGTGCTCTTGAAGAGTGTCTTGCTTCTGTGGAATTTGCTGGCTGAGGCTGTCTCTAATAATAACCCTTACCTTTGTAAGATACTCTGAGCTCTATGACTGTGAAGTTCTGGAGCCCTGAGATTCTGTTTGTAGCAATGAAGTGTCTTCTCTTTTTCAGGAACACAATCTTATTAAACAAAATCACCCTGCAGAACAGGAAATCCTCCGCTGGTCAGAAAGGATATTAAAGCTGCTGGTCTGAAAGTGCACAATGTTGTTGTTATTAAACTGAAAGTGATCCTTGCCTCCACCAATCTGAGTAAAGTGAAAACTAAAGTAAGCCGAAGCGTGGATGGTGAAAAGTAAATTGGATTTTACAAATGCTTTCCGTTTCCATAATCTGAGCTGACATTAGTAACACAGCTTGAAGAATTTTAAAATACGCATGTCCCAGTTTTTCAAAAACCGACTGATTTCAGATACCTTGATTTTGGGGTCGGGGGAGGGAGGGGCAACGTGAGACACCTTAAAGGAAACAGATTTGCAGGAAGTGCTGAGCTATCACTCTCTGAAAATCAGGTCTCTTCAGAGCATCTCAGTTTAGGCGTCCAGAATTGCTAGTCCAGTCGTTCTCAAACTTTTTTACTGGTGACCCCTTTCACATAGCAAGCCTCTGAGTGCAACCCCCCCCACTTATAAATTAAAAACACTTTTTTATATATTTAACCCCATTAAAATGCTGGATGCAAAGCGGGGTTTGGGGTGGAGGCTGACAGCTCATGACCCACCATGTAATGACCTTGCGACCCCCTGAGGGGTCCCGACCCCCAGTTTGAGAACCCCTGTGCTAGTCACTTTTGAAAATGGGGTGGGGAGGCTATGCATAAAACTATCCTTCATCCAATGGCAGCTGTTAACAATTTAACTAGCTGGTAAATATCCTGTAGTAACCAGATTATTATATAATAGGTTTTATATTATTAAAGGCTAATATATGATTATTTCTGTCTTCTAACACCCACATCCCCAAATGCAGGTGACATGGGGCTTAGTTTGGTCTCCAGTAAATATAATTACACAGTAATCCACAGAAGCGTGTGCAAAGACTCTGCCATTATATGGGACTGACCAGCAAGACCTATTAGTGTTCTGTGTAATTAACAAATAGGCGGCATTCTGTCTTCCCTCTCCTTAGCCCACTTGTTATTGCTGGAGAGAGATTTAGGGAAGCAGAATTGTGGTGTATTGAACGCTGTGTTAATATTACAAGCTATTACTTTAAGTTGTAAGGTATTTCCCTTTCGTGCTGGCAGGCTACAGGCTCTGTAGGGAAGGGTGGGATCTGGGTTATCTGCAAAGAGCCAGGCAAGTTGAGCTGTGTCTTTCTGCCTTTAGGTAAGAGTCTGCTGTGTCTCTGTAATTGGTTGTTATGTGTTAGATTTCTGGATTTTAAGAAATAAAACATGTTATGTTGCAACTTTATGCACAGAGTACAAATGTTGTTTATCCCAAACTATCTGTGTGTATTCCATGACAGAAACAGGGAAACAGAATAACTTTGTGTAAGGCAGATGGGCTGTTGGTGCAGACGTATGATATTCATGTAGACCCTGATTTGCATGGCCACACTTCTTAATTTGATGCACGTGCGTAGTCCCTTAGATTTCCAAGTTAAGTATGTGTCAATGTTTGCTGGGTCAGGACCTTGGGATTCAAGAGTTCTGAGGTTCAAATCCAGGAGAATAAGACAGCTTTGGGCCTCTGGATTGCACAATGATGAGCACTCTGGATGCAATCAAAACTCTGGCTTTTGAGAAACTGACAATTTTTTCTAGCAATAAGCACAAGGAACTGAGAATCAGCATGTGCCTATGCCCAGCTCTGCCAAAGGCACTCTGTTCCAGCTTGGACACATCACTTAGGCTCACGTTTTCAGGAGTGACCTTTAATTTGGGAAAAAGAAGAACAGGATACAGACTAACACGGCTGCTACTCTGAAACCTTTAATTTTGGGTATCTCCGCTTTTGGTTTCCTGACCATAGGCATTTAGGGTTTAATAGCAGTGCTGAATGCTCGCACTTCCCATTGATTACTGCTGTAGTTGGGGATTACTCAGTAGAGCTGCTTGGGATGTTTTTTTTTCATTGAAAATATTTTTCTGTTTCCTCGCTGTCAGAGAGGTTGAACACTGTAGCTGGAGAGAAAGTCAGGCCTTAGCTGTTTAAATTGCGCTCTCAGTTCAGGTATCCAATTCAGTATCAGAAGTCATTTTTTAAAAGGTGGGTCTTCACCCTTCTGTGGCTTCGTTTCCCTGTCAGTGAATTCTAAATTGAGCACTTCTCTGTTTCACAAGGGTTGTGGTGAATGTTCGGAGGGCAGCACAAAACTTAGCAACCAATTTTTTGTTTCAGTGAAAAGCTTTTCAAACCATCTGAATTTTTTTCACTAAATAGATTTGATTGACAGTTTCTGAGTTTTCAATATAACAGTGCAAACAATAAAAAAAATGGTTAGACTCAAATGAAATCAAAAGAAAAATGGGGTGGCTTTATTTACCTTTTTTTCATTTCCCCTCCTCTTTTTTTTCCCCAGTGGGAAGCAGGGCCGGCTCCAGGCACCAGCCGACCAAGCATGTGCTTGGGGCGGCACCTGAGAAGGGGCGGCCAATGTTGGGGTCGCGGGGGGCGCTCCTGGTGGGTTTTTTTTGGTTTTTTTTGTTTTTGTTCGTCGGGGCAGCACGGGGGCTGTTTTGGCGGAGCGGCGCCGGGGGGGGGGGGGGGCGGATTCGGCGGCGTGGCCTGGCCCTCTGGGGGGGGGGGGGGGGGGGGGCGGGAGGGGGGGGGGGCGGGGGTTGGGCGACGCAGCACTCAGGTGGGAGGGGTTCGACGGCCCGGCGCAGTGCTCGGGGGGGGGGGGGTTACGGCGGGACGGCGCTCTTCTTTTTTGCCTGGGGCGGCAAAAAAGTTAGAGCCGGCCCTGGTGGGAAGGTAGTGGAGGGAGAAAAAAACAGAATCCAAAAAATCATGTTTCGATACATTTTGATTTGAATCAAAATGTAATTTTTTGTTGGCTGTTTTCAATGGTTTTGTAAAAATAAATCTGGAAATTTTCAAAAAAGACGTAAAAAAATGTGTTCCCTTCTAAACTTTTGCAGAATTCCAATGTTTTTTATCATCTCTGCTTATTAAATTATTGTCAAATCCCCTGCGATTCCCAAATAGAAAGTCAATAGGGGCCACATTCAAACTTCAAAGAAGTCATGCTTATTTATACCAACTGGGAATCTGGCTCTGTGAATGAAGGTCTAAATCCAAAGCCCATGGGAGCAACTCAGTCTTGAATGGGTTTATCCTTCCAATGTCCCTGTGATGTAGGGCAGCACTCTTATCCCCATTGTACAGATGGGCAACTGAGGTACAAAGAGACTAAGTAACTTGCCCAAGACCACACAGGCTGTTTGTCATAGCATAGGGGTTTGAACCCAGCGTTCGAGGGTCCAAAACTAGTGTTCTCACCGCTGGATCACCCCTTTTCTCAATAAGAATCTTTCGGTTGACTTGAGCGGGCTTGGTATCAGGCCCACAACAAAGAAGAGGAGAAATTAAGAGAAAGTATGATGTTGAAACACAATGTTTTTTGAAGTTTTCTTTGGAGCAACAGTCTGTGTTTTGAATGTAGAGGTTTCAGATTCTGTGATATTCCAATCTTCTTGTCAATCCCTCTGTTGCATTTGTTCCTGTGAAATCTCCTTGGTTTTATGCTGTTTGTTAAGTATACTCTTCCTGATTTTGATCTGAGAGAGCTGCCTCCTAGTGATACCCACTGATTTTTGATAGCAGCATAGAAATAAATCCTGGGTTTTCTCCTTGTTCCCTGTTAGGGAAAGAGTATAGGGCGGCTATTATGACAGAAACCCTCCCTACCCTGACTCCAAAACCCAGTTACCGTGACTGGGCCAATAAACCCATTCCCTAATATTCCCCTCTGTGCAGTTGTTTGCACTGACAGAAGGTTAATGCATATGTGAATACACAACTTTTTGATTTATTGGCTTTCTGCATTCATCACTCTTTTTTCTTTAAATTAAAACTCCCTCCAGATGGGGTCTCTGACACAGATTTATTGATCTGCAAATAAGCCTCACTCATAACCTGTACAGCTGTCCCGTTCATCTTGCGCCGAAGGAGGGTTCATTACCCTATGGATGTCCCAAGAATGGAAGTGAGGTGCTAACTTCCCCCCACCCCCTCTTCCCATGCCTCTTCTGTCTCTGTCTGTCTCCTTATTTTCATGCCACTTGACAATTTCCGTATCTCTTTCCTAAGCTGCTCACTAATGATTTGAAATGGATGGCATAATCTATGACCCAAATGCCCCACCCCTTTCATCTAGACAGTGGTGGTGATCAGGTGGTGGAATGGTCTGGTTTGAAAGAGAAGTGATCATAGATGCCATTGGAAAGATGGAAGCCTTTATCTTTATCTGTGTTCTACCTCACAGGAAGGAGATGGGACCCATGATCAGAAATCTTCAGGGCCCAGTGAGTTTCCTATGTTATAGTCTCATGGGGATGTGCTCAGAATGGACTGTACTCAACATAAGAACATCACAGGAACTAGACATGGGAAGGGAAATATGTATTAAGAGGTCTATGGAAGTGTGTGGGGGGAATTGAAATAAGACTTTAAAACCTCAGATTGAGGTTTTCATCTTTTAATTTCGAACTTTCACACACAGTCCAATTTATCGGTGGGGAAGCCTTTACAAAAAATGCCTGGGATTTTGCTCAAATATGGAGATGTTTTTAGCTGAAATGATCCCATCCAAAATGATCTTATTTTACAGCCACTTAACAATTTTTTTTTAATGTAGAATTTCTTTTGGATGTGGGGGAAAAGCAAGTTACATGGGAAATGATGTATTTCACCTGTTTCTGAGTGTTCAAAAAAAGGTTTGAAAGTGGGAATTACTGGGGTCTGAACTAGCCCAGAACAGGATGAACGTTGTCTTTTGGTAGGGGAAATCTCTTTCCTAAAGATCTAGGCCAAAATTTTGAAAACCAAGGGACTGAGATTCTCAGCAACCCCTGGTCTCAGTGAAATCAACTGGACTATCAAGTATTCAGTTCTGAAATTTGAGGCATGTGCGTTTAGATGTTAAGGCCTTGATCCTACACCAACAGTGCACTATGAGAAGTCCTCTTGAAGTCAGTGGAGCTATTCACAGTTGCATGAAGATGCTCACATGTTTGAGTCTTTGCAGGATCCGGGTTACGGATGTGGGAAAAAAAACGTTAGTCTGATTTGACCACATGCCTACAGCCAGAGCATGGTCCTTCCTGTCAGTATGGTCTCTAATGCTTTACCTAAAGGACTCGAGAGAGAGAGAGAGAAAGTTGGACTAGCAACTACTTTGAAGGACAAGTTGGTAGCTGGAGGCACAGTAGAAGTGCATGTCTCGTAAGGCTGACCACAGGAAGGATGGATGAGATGGCTCAGAAGACAGCTGATTGGCAAGCTTGCCAGAGGAGTGCATACTGCACGTGAATAAAGAGGGGTGGGGTTCAGATGGGGTAGGGATGATCAGGAGAGGATGGCTGAACAGGGAGTTGAAGGCCTGAATATTCATTCATCACCCTAATCAGGAAACTAGCCTGGGAAGGTTTTAATCACCGGGTGTGACGATGGAATGCAGAGCAAGTTTATGGTTTGCGGAGAGCAGACTGACACAGCTGATTGATGTCAAATATGTCATGATGTATATTGTAAAGCCGGGAGATTTAATGGTGTAACTTCACAGCAGGCTTGGAAGTGAGGTGCTGCAGAGTAGGGAGTGATGGATGGGCTCATTTACGTGTAAAATTGCCGATGGCATTGACAGTGCTGGTATGCGGAGGGAAGATAAGAAGGATACAGCAAGATTCTCTCTGACCCTGGTATTGGAACGTTAAAATACAGCTGTGAGGAGCATATGGGCTTTGCAGAGTGTCTCTGGGTGTGTGGGGATATGTGTGTAGCTGTGGGGGGCGGGGATATGCGCACGCTTGCCTATATACGCTTGTGTGTATTGCCATACACATGCATCGATAGCCCTCTGGTGTGTTACAGGTCCTTCCATGTGCCAATCCATAGAGGCGACGAGTTGTTACAGAGCCTAGGCTCTCAGGCTTTTAGCTCAGGCAGTTCCTGGTTCAATCCTTGTGTTGTCAGCCAAGATGGTGACAGTCACACCCCTACAGATCATACGCATGCACCTAATTCAATCAGCTCCTTCAGGTCTCGGTCCTGTAAGGTGCAAGCTGCTACCAACCCCTGGAGGAGAAGAGCCCCATTCAACTCACCGTGAATCCTGGACGTGCTCGGCCCCTTGCAGAACTAGCCTTTAGGCCTGAGTAGTTCTGCTTCCACCTGCAGGGATATTGTTCAAGCCCCATTAGGATATACCCTTCCTGGCTTCTTCAGCTCAGGCACCAATCTCAGTCCTAAATCAGTCCCACAACCTCCTGGTGCTTTTTACCATTTTCTCCTAGAGTGAGAGATTGTTTGTTGAACTCACGTGGAGAGAGGTGTGTGTGTGTTGTGGGGGGCAGGGATGAGCATTCTTTCTTCCTCTCCATCTCATGTGGACAGCAGGACTCTTGCTTTGTTTCTCTTCATCCCCCCAGTCCCATTTTTTTGACGTGGTTGCATCTATCTTCTAGTCCAGCTTTTATCTAATCCCTGCAATCAGCAGTTCCCGAGGGCATGTAACACCAGGATGCAGGTACTGCACATAGATGAGAAGGGCTAGAAGCACTGTTAATTCCCCCATCCCCACGCCGGTTTCAATCATGGGCTGGGACCTTTGTTAGATTTCCTTCCGCCCCTCCTCTTTGGCGAGTGCAGTAGTGGGGAGGTGTGGACAGAAGATGGCAAGAGCAAGACTCTTCTTGACCTCCTTAGAGGTCCGTGGGTCTGTGGTTGAGAAGGCTCCACATCCAGCACCTTGGGGCCTAGGCATGGGCTCTGTATAATGCAGTGTGCCAGAGCAGCATAGCTGAGGAAGAGAGATGGTTCCTGGAATGGCCTGGAGCCTACCCCCATGGAAAGCTTTGTAAAGGAAAAGTAGTGCAGGTTGTACAGCTGCTGATCTACTATGTTCTCTATGGCTTGTCCTGCTTAGGAGTTGGGGCATCATCTCATGTGCCAGCTTTAGATGAGCTTCTCATTTAGGCCCAGCTGGAGTGAGTTCCAGAAGCTCTAAGACCCTGATCCATTGCCCAGTGCAGTCACTGGAAAGGCTCCCAGTGATTTCACTGAGAACTGGATCAGACCTAAGTTAGCCACATCGGCACCTTCCTTCCCCCTGCTACTCCGAGTGATTTACAGACTAGCGAGGCCCTGCGTTGGCAGGTCTGTGAGCCTGCAGCTGATCAAGGATGGGAATTACCCACAATGCTGCCTGCTCTCCTTGCGACTCACATGAGGCTCCTGGGGGAGGAAGGTCCAAAAACAAATCCAAACATTGGTCCAAAAAAGTGGACTTGGGAGCTGCCACTTTTCAAATGAGCTTAAGTGCAATCCCTGCCCTCAGCCCTGCTCTTCTCCATGTGTCTCGCAATAGCCCTGCTAAGGCCATGCCCTACCTCACCTCCTCTAAAAATAAACCGGTGTGAAACCAACCAGATTCTAGAGAAATCGCCGTAGAGTGCTCCAACCAGGTGCAAAGGAGGGTGGTGCTACAGGGAGCCAATTGCAATTACCGGATCCTGTGTCACCTGGTCCCAGCAATTTCTCTCCAGTAGAGGATCAGACTCAGCAGATCTCTGCTGCATCATGCACCCCAACCTGGATGTATTCCCTTTGTCCCCTTACAATGTGGGTGGGGAGGGGGGCTGGTACAGAAGCAGGCTCTGTTAGTGGGGTGAATTCTCCACTGAGCATTTCTGGCAGCTTTCAGTCCACATTTTGTCACTCAAGTGATGTAAAAGGGACTCAGTGGAGTGGAGAATCTGGTCTAAAGAATGGGGGTTTTGAACACTTCCCTCCCCCAGTCCCCAATAGAATTCCATAGTTGGGGTCGCAACAGGGTAAAAAAGTAGGGATGAAACCAAAGATGACTTTTTTGTAAAGGGTTAACTTCTCTTCCCTCCTCCCCAGCTAGCAGCCTCCCTGCCCTGCACAAACACCTGACAGCCCCCTGGGATATATTTTTCCCTGCTGTGAGTGCACTGAAGCCAGTGGACTTACTCCTGGGAGGAATCTGACCCGTTATCTTTCAGGGAAACTCCGCGAGGTCAGAGAAGTGAGGAGTGAAATCCTGCTCAGAATAGGCCACAAGAGAATTCTGGGAAGGGATGGGAGCGGAGAGGAGGCTAAAAAGGCTGCTGCTACCTAATGAGAGCGACTTACACTGCTTTATACCATCCCCCGCCCCCCCGCTCAGCCCTCCACCGTCTTTGATCCTGTGCCTCATTGCAGCCGACTTGACAGTAAGCGGGAGGGTCTAAATTGGGATATTTTTCAGAGGCAGGTTGACTAAGCACCGACTGAGCTGACCCTGATATAAATGCTTAAGAGGCTTTGGAGGGGATTAAGTGACTGTATTTTAATCTTGCCTTCTTCATGGTGATGTGTCAAGAATTCCAGCACGCTGCCTGAGCTTGCGGATTCATTCATTCTCTCTCCCCGCCTCCTGCTCTCGAATGCGCTCAGGACAGATGGCCGGTATGGAAGAGAACTGTGTTTCCAGGAATTTACTCACACCAGTCTTTCCTACAATTAAAGGGCTGAACTTAAAGCTATCCAGCTCTGACATCTTGTGGATTGATGTGCTGCTCTCTGTTAGCTGGTGAAGAGGTATCAATTCTAGACTAGCTCTATGTCCCAGGAAGAGCCCATGACAAGGTGGGTTGGGTTGGGTTGGATGGGCCTAGTGATAAGGGGAATCAAGAAAGATGTGGCGCTTTTGTCACGTTCAGATGCTCATCATGTTCGTTCCGATCCAAAATCCACTGAAGTCATTGGGAGTCTTTTTCTGCTGTTTTCAATGGGCTTTGAATCAGGCCCCAGGAACACAGAATTAGTCTGGTATCCCAGGTCCAAAGCAGCCAGAATCCGCCGCTTTAGAGAAGGGCACCAGAAACCCATGTTGGATTATTAGTTCTATTTAAAATTGGATTATGGTAGTACCCAGATGTTCCAGTCAGGATTTCTGTGCTCGGCGTTGTACATGTCCTTGCCCTGACAGGTTTGAAAGCTAAGAAATTGAGGTGTATCAATATTATTATTTATATTAGCATAGCACTTAGGAAACCCAGTCAGGGAGCAGCATTCTGTTGTGTCAGGTGCTGTACAACTGCAACAAAAAGATGCTATCTGCCCCAAAAAATTACAATTTAAGTGTAAGACAAGAGAAAACAGATGGAGACAGACATATGGGGGAGCAGAAGGAAAAAATTAGACTATAGTGGTTTGTATGATGGGCATCTCAACACATGGCAGCCTCACCAATGTCAAATTTATTGTAGGCATCCTGGCAAAGAAGAGTTTTGAGGAGAGAGTTGAAGGATGACGTATCTGTGCAGGGGGGTGTTTTAAAATTGAACAAATGGGAGATGGAGGCTGGCATCCCGATCGGTAGCGGGAACTGACATCTCAGCATGAAGGCGAGGTGATAGCTGTTGGGGGATGAGCCGTGCAGGGCCTTGACAGTGAAGGCAATCAATTCATGTCTGATGCAGTGGAGAAAGGGAAGCCAGCGGAGGGATTCAAAGAGAGGCGTGACGTGGCCAAAATGACGGGCCAGGAGACGGATCTCTGCTGAAGCAGCCTGAATGGATGAGAGCAGGGCAAGACTGCATTTGTCAGCACCAGAGAGAAGAATGTTCTAGTAATTAAGACGTGAAATGACGAGAGGCAGGACACTTAGCCTGTCCATGGCTTGCTTCCCAATCTGTAAAAGGGGGATAATGGCATTGCCCTATCTCAAAGGGGAGTCAGTGGGGGGCCCACAGAGCTGCAATCTTGTAAAATCAAACAATCTGGCAAGGGTCTGTGAAATCTGGCCCCAGCATGGGAAGAAAGCATCTGCTTGTTTAGCAGTTCATTAATCTGAGGAAAAAATTTAAGGGGAAGATGCATCTGACGAAGTGGGTATTCCCCCACGAAAGCTTATGCTCCAGTACGTCTGTTAGTCTATAAGGTGCCACAGGACTCTTTGTCGCTTTTTAAGGGGAACTCAGTAACTGACTCACTTAGCTCTTTCCTTGGATTAAGGATGCCAGTATTAGACACGCTGTGAAAAGGTGACCGGTATCTGCGATATACATTGGGCTTTCCTGACCTCCAACCAGGGAGCTCCAGATAAACTGTGTGCTTAGCCACCCAGGGGGGCTCCATTCATTTCTAGTGACTCTTGCTAATTGGGTCAAAAATACTTTTGGCCTAATTGCACCACTAGGGAATGTAGTTTAAAAAAAAAGAGAAATATATATTTATAGCAATATCAGCCCACCAAACATGTCATACAGAATTGTGCATCTACGTTCTGCAGAACTGTGCCACCCCCATTTTCAAATCTGGAGGCCTGAGCAGAGTCACCTAAATATGCACGTAGGTGCATTAATACTTGGCCTGATTTTCACAAGTGCGAGCAACTAAAGCTCCCATTGCTTGTGGGTACTCACTACTCAGTACCTCTGAAAGTCAAGTCACTTATTTGGGCACTTCAGACGTTGGAGGCCCTGTATCTTGATTCTGTGACATAAGTTTTACATCTTAGCAGAACAGTTTCTAATGGGGATTTACTCATAGATTTTAAGGCCAGATGGGACTATTGGATTATCTGGTTTGACCTCCCAAGTCCTGCAAAATACAAGCTTTAGAATTTCTTCCAGTTTCTCCTTTACTAAGCCCAGTAACTTTTATGGTTGACTAAATCCCATCTTCCAGAAAAGCATCTGAGCTTGTTTTGAAGACATCAAGAGGTAGAGAATCCATCTCTTCTCATGGTAGTTTATTTCAATGGTTCATCACCCTCGCTGTTAAAAAATGTGTGCCTTATTGCTCATTTAAATGTGGCTGGCTTTAACTTCCAGCCGTTTGGGTTATTTAACATACACAAGCCATTGCAGCATAGGCAGTAGGCCAATTTGGAGCAGATACTAAAGTTGTTATGGAGCTCTCAACCACTCACCACTTATGGCAATGAGCTGTGCCCCTTGGCCATCCCAGTGAGTTGTCAACCAATACTGATGTATTTATTTAATGAATTTGTAGGGATACATTTTCTGCTGGTTTCAGTCAATGGAGCCGCACCAGCTTACACTGATAGACAACTTTGTTCTATATTGTATATGGGGTGTGTTTACATTTGTCTGCAAAGCAGCAAGGACACCAGTATCATTCTAGAAATCTTCCTCCTTCTCTTCTTGATGTGACAGAAGAAAGCCTTCTTTTAGAGCATCTACGCCATTTCCCTGCGTGTTTTGGACTTGTGGTACATTCAGTAGGGTGCTGTCCACATGTTTTTGGCCTCAAATGTCGTCTCTCCATCATCAGGGATTGCAAGATGCATAATGGCCAGTCCCAACGGTGTTGGGAACAACCGGTTTTCATGAAAGCACATGCACCCTAGAGCTTTGTTCTAGACATGGTCCCTTTCAGCGTACTGGGCTACCAAAAACCATTTAATCATGTTGACTAGAGCTGGACAGGAAATGTTTTTCCCATCCCATGAGAATCTTCACAGCTTGGACATTCTTGTCCCATCACAAAGTGGGACAAAAAGTCAACCTCCAAACTTGTTGCGCGCCAAAAATCTGAAGAAAAAAATCATATTGGGTCTATCAAAATTGATTGATTTTTGACCTTTGGTAAAAACTTTTTTTTATTATCAATTTAAATTTCAAAATGGCAAGTCACTTTTAGCTGTTTTGGTTTTGAACATGTTGACATGGGATGTTTAAGCAATTTTGAAACTTTATTATTCAAAATGATTTTGAAACGGCAAATTCCTCAAAATCGACACTTTCTCACGAACGGTTTTGACGTCAACAAATCAACATTTTTTCCCCCCAATGGCGAAAATGTTTCATTGAAAATGTCCTGACCAGCTCTACGGTGGACTAAGCCTTAACACGGAGATTGTCTCATGAACCCATCCCTTCCCATTTTCAATAACACTGGATCCACTTGTCCTCATGTGGCAAGTCCCCAACCCTCTGGCAAATTGAGCAATTGCTAAGATGGCAGAGTAGTTTGTGTGTTAACTGTCTTTAAATGCAGCTTAGAGTCTGGAAATGAGGAATAGCCAGTTCCGTGCAACCAGCCAGCTCTTTACAGACCACCAGCATGCATGGCACTCATTTTGAGAAATCCAGTTGCAGACCTTTCCATTAGGAAGTGCTTCCTGCTATTGGTTTCCCTTTGTGCAGTCTCCTCCAACAGTTTGCCATGTCCCGGTGAAATCCCAGTTGCATTGCTGTCCCTTAGCCATGAAGTCAAAGCTCATTTTTGTTTGTTTGTTTATTTTAATTATCATTTTCCTCCCTGGCTCGGTGCTCCCGCAAGGGAGATGGTGTCTCTGTTAATGGGATTATGCGCGCTATGTGCTGATGCGTACGTGTGCGCCGCTCTCTCTCCCTTTGAATTTCACCCAGATAATTGATTTCTGTCTCTTCCTTGGCACTTGCCTTTGTGGCACAGGGCGTTATTAGGTCCCCTTTGTTCCATTGCTGAGTGACAAAGCCTTTACAAGGCAATCAAGCAAAAGCAATTGTTGCATCTCTCACTTTTCCTATTAACTAACAGGGAATTGCAGGCAGTTTGAAGCCCTCTGGAAGAAATAATAACATAAGCGGCTGCTTGGGAGCAAAGTGGGTCCTTTCAAGCACAACAGGCTGGATTAACAAATCTCTTCTCTTCCCCTATTTGTTCCCTTCTCCCCATTTGTCTGCTGCTGGCTGTCTCTTTGCGTCACCTGGGTGTGTGCGGTCCTTTGCCTTCTTCAGTGTGTGGTGCTGTTGTTATAGTATTTGTGTAATGGTAGCACCTGGAGGCTTGAACAGAGATCTAGGCCCATTGTGCTAGGCGCTGTACAAACACATAGCGAAAGTCCAAAGGGTTGCCAAGATTGTGGGGAAGGAAGGTGCTGTTTCCCCTTTCTGTAAAATGGGGTGTTAAAGCACTGTCACATAGACATCCAGGGGTGGATTGTCTGGCCTGCAGTGCTCCCTTTGGGCCATTCAGACCCCAGGGCCGAGAGAGCAGCCAAATCACAAAGATGCCCTTGCGGAACACGATCATTGGTCAACTGCCCCTGGCTGGGGCTGAGAATACGAGATTCCCAACTAGTTGTCAATAGCTTCCTGCTCTCTTCTCAGTGTGACCTGGGGGGGCCGGATTGTCAAATGCTCTGTACTAGAGCTGGTCAGGAATTTTTTCGACAAAACTTTCTGTTAGAAAATGCCATTTTGTCTGAACTGAAGCTCTTCATGGGAAAAGGGTCAGTTTCAACAAAGTTCTTGACTGAAAAATATCATATATTTGGAAAATTTTCAAAATGGTTGAAACGTTTGGTTTCAACACTTTCTAAATGATAAAAGCAGTCCAAAATGCCTGTTCGTTTCTAAATTTGAGCTCATTATAGCATATATATAAAATTATTGAAATTAGACCTGGGCGAAACTTTTTTTTTTTTTTAAAGTTCAGTGGCCGTTCCAAGAAATAGAAGGGAAACAAATAAATCAGGTCCAGTCAAATCTAATCTGAAATGTTTCGGAATTGTTGGTGAATCAAAGCAGTCAGTTTTGGATCTGTTCCAGAATGGGGATTCAAACCTGGGAATCCCAAGCGAGTTCTCTTAGCACTGGGCTAAAGGTTATAAAAGGGGTACAGGAAGCAGCAGTAGCGGTAGCAGATCACTACTTCCTCCTCCAACCATTTTCTGAATGGCCAGAACAATAGTTTCAGGTTGATAGAAGCTGCAGTTTTAATCAGATAAATGATCCATCTGAATAACTTCACCCAGTTCTCCTGTGAGTAAAAGGACCTTTTGAAGAGTTCAGATCTATTATTATAAATTACACGGCACCTAAAATGTGCTAGGTGGTTTGCAGGAGAAGTCCTTGCTTTGAGAGCTGATAACCTAGAGTTGCAATCCTGTGAATTTACTACTAGGGTAGTAGCACTTATCATCAGGGTTATGTCTCAAGTACAGATTTTGCTCCAATTCTAACTCAAGTTAACTGAAGCCAATGATCATAGAATTTCAGGGTTGGAAGGGACCTCAGGAGGTCATCTAGTCCAACCCTCTGCTCAAAGCAGGACCAATCCCCAACTAAATCATCCCAGCCAGGGCTTTGTCAAGCCCGACCTTAAAAACCTCTAAGGAAGGAGATTCCACCACCTCCCTAGGTAACCCATTCCAGTGCTTCATCACCCTCCTATTGAAATAGTGTTTCCTAATATCCAACCTAAACCTCCCCCACTGCAACTTGAGACCATTACACCTTGCTCTGTCATCTGCAACCACTGAGAACAGTCTAGATCCATCCTCTTTGGAACCCCCTTTCAGGTAGTTGAAAGCAGCTATCAAATCCCCCTCATTCTTCTCTTCTGCAGACTAAAGAATCCCAGTTCCCTCAGCCTCTCCTCATAAGTCACGTGCTCCAGCCCCCTAATAATTTTTGTTGCCCTCCGCTGGACTCTTTCCAATTTTTCCACATCCTTCAACTTGACTCATATTTTTTGCATATGCTAATCTAGACACTCCACAAACATTTGTTCCAGGACACACACGTTTGTTACTGAATTTTGTGGAGGAGGAAAACCTGTGTAGATAACCCCCCAATGACTACTCATGGTTCTCTAGTTTACATAGCACTGGCTATAAGTCTAGATAATACTTAGTCCTGCCATGAGTGCAGGGGACTGGACTAGATACCTCTCGAGGTCCCTTCTGTCCTACAATTATGTGTAACTTGAATTGGGTGATGTATCACTGGAAAGAGGGAAGGGAGCAGATAGAAGTATGAGGAGGAGGAGGAGCTCTAGAGCAGAAAACCGCGTGGAGTGTTAAGGAGGCAGCAAAGCTCAATGGAACAGAATAGAGAGAAGGGTGAGGAAACTGAGGGAGGGAGGAAGAGTTAGAAGCGGGAAGCAGAAGAAGAGGATGAAGCTCAGGAACCAACAGAACAATAGAGGAAGAGTAGGAGGATTGGGATATGATGGGGTGAAAGGACAGGGGTGAATGAGGATACAGCTGTGGATCTGAGCTGGTCAGCCAGTCCCTGTCTGTATAATAGACTGTGCCAAGATGCAAACACCCCTGAGCCTGGAGAAGATTGGATTTAAGAGCATGGGCGCATCACCATTAATTATTACACCTTTGTATGCAGGCCCTGCCAGTAAGGCCCTGTCTATCTATACTACAGGTACATCTGTGTATTTTTACCCACGTTGTGAGACTCTTCGCTGACCCGTTAAAGCGTATATCCACACAGCCACTTCCTTCACAACAGAGCTGTGTGTGAGTTTGTGCACGTGCACTGCCTAAATGCATTTTTCGGAACATTCTAGGGCAATCCGGGTGGCTATCCCATAGTAACTCTGCCAGAAGAAAATATTGTCCCAGCCTAGGCAGCTGGCAAGGATGAAGCATGGCTAGTAGGACTGGTCATAAGCTTTCCGTAAACATTTCCCCTCCCCGCCAACAGGAAACTGTGTTTTGGATCAAACTGTTTTGTATTTTTATTTATTTTGTGGGAAACGTTTCCTTCTCTCCAAAATGTTCATCTTTCATCAGAAAAAACAACCCCCTAAAAATAACGTTTCGGGGGCAGAAAACCAAAACTGGTCCGCTTTTGACTGCAACGTTTTCCCTTTTTCATGGGTAGAAAATTGAAAATGTTGGGTGGGGATGGGTTGGCTTTTCAATGAATATTTCCCCTGGGGGTGGGAAGGAGGAAATGTATCTATTTTTTGGCCAGCTGTAACCCAGCTGTTTCAGCTACAAAGTATTAACCATGATATGTGCGCAGACACACTTCAGCTATGGCTGCCCATAGTATTATAAACTCAATTAAAAGTTGTAGTCGAGTCAAGGCTGAAATGGAGATGCCCAGTCCCCTGGGATGAACTCCCGTTAAGCCAACCCTCACAGAGTAGCAAATCAATTTCTGGACAGGATTTCTCTTTCTCAATCCTCCTAGTTTTCATTCTCTCCCATCTCCCTTCCCCTGCAGAATAAGCGATCATTAATCCAGCCAAAGGCAATGAAACTTTCACTCACACACAGGAACACGTCTGAAGTCCACACAAAAAGTAACACATTACCTTGATATCCTGACACCGGTAAAAAAATGATTCTGGGGAGAGCTGCGTGCTTTTCTTTTTTTATCGCTTATTCATTCAAGACACTGAAACCAGCTGGTTACGAGTGGCTGGTATTTGCTTTACAAAGGGAGCAGAAAAAAAATAATAAAAAGACGCTTCCTCTAGACACACATTCCTATTCTTTCTACAGATTTGAGCACTAATAGTATTTGACATGTCGGTAATTTGTTTCTTTTTTACCATAATTCATTTAGTGCAGTTCTGCTTTATTATTGTACATTTTACACATTGATGCACCGAAATATTTTTTTAAAACAATTCTATTCCTTCTAGTAATCATTCATTCATGTGAGCCGTGCTCTAGCCGAGGTAGGGAGGAGAAGAAAGAGAGAAGGAAGGAATAAGAGAGGAAGGGAAGAGAAATTAAGCAGGGAGGAAGGAGAGAGTAGTGAAGAGATGGGAGAGGAGAGAGAGTGAGCAGGAAGGAAAAGATGCAGAAAGAAAACAAGTAGTGGTGAAGGAAGAAAAGTAAAGGGAAGGAGGAAGAAGAAGATATGACGTAGGAGAAGAGGAGAGGGGAAAACAGAAAGACCATGTGACACAAGCGAGCAGAAACAGACAGACAAAGGAGAAGTAGAGGGACAGGCACATGTACTTCTAGAAAGATCGGCCTTTTAGGTGAGGCACCGGCCTGGGCTTCATGAGCTCTGGGTTCGATTCCTGGTTCTGCCACAGGCTCCTTGTGAAGATTTTGCCCAGATCCACTGTTGGAATAAGGAAAAGACCAAACTCTTTAATGGCAAGGGATGTGTTGTTTATTTCACCAAGTGAAGTATTTGTCTGCCTTCTGGGGCTAATTGGTCACTTGTTTCGTAAATTATTTTGAAGCAGTAGTAAAAATATATATGAGGTTTTCCAGGAAATTCTTCATTTATGTAAATAATTACCTAAAACCTAACAATTTATTGAAGTAGGAAATGCTTCAGCAGACACACTAGTTAGCCATCACCTCATTATTTTGTATGTTACTGTACGGTAATGACTCAATGAATTTAATAACGATGGGTTCCAGCTTGGAAGTTTGGCTCCATCACCAAACTTCCCCAAAGTCTGAAAGGATTCAGAACCAGGATTATGGTTTGATTAATCATATAGGCATGTTCCAGCTGCAACATGTGGAGCCGGATACAGATTTTGCCAAAATTTGGGAATGTTCTGATCCAAGTTTCCTTCTACCCATCTGTACTATTTATGATGAATCTGCCATGCTGGAAGGATCTCTGCAGATGTAGAGCTCCTCTGTGCTACCCTTACTCACATTTCAGTTTGACTTGTGATTAGGTAACTTAAAATCGGCTTGTTAACATGGGTGTCTATGTACGTACTGCCTGTCTAGTATAATCTAATATTATTGAAGAGAGGTTTGAGGTCCTGACTGGGTTTTTGGTCCAAGACCTTCTTCACAATTGAAGTTTAAACCCCAAATCAGAAGAACACGTAAGAACACGTTTTAAACAGGTGAGCTGTGCCATCGACCATCCAAGGGACTATTCGCATGCTTAAAGTTAAGTGTGGTGACTTTAGGTGGTTTGCTGAATCGGGACCATCATGAGAAAATGACATGGAGTGGGACATGTTCTGAGATGCCCAGGACAGACCTTGCCCTCAGTCCACCTTCTGGTACAGCTCCTACCTAACTATTCTCACCGAAGTGCCGCGCACCTTGTTGTAAGCTTCTGATCTGCTAAGTGACTTGGGTAAGGAGACTTATGGGGAAAACTCCTTGTGGGGGGAACCCAGACACTGGGCTCCAGCCAAAGCCCAAATGTTTACACTGCAATTTTACAGCCCCACAGCCTAAGACCCGTGAGTCCAAGTCAGCTGACCCAGGCCAGCCCCTGGCGTTTAATGCTGTGTTGACATACTCAGAGAGGCTACTGTTAGCAGTGCTGAAGTCAGGCAGGCAGAGGCTGGTCTAGGAATTATTGCCTATGGTAGGATAAAGAGACGCCATTATCTAGAAGTCAGCAGTAAGGATTGTGCCAGGCTCCTTGCTAAGGTGAGCCCGAAGAATGTGTGATAATAGCCCTAAAGCTTGGAGGAGCCCAGCTCCCCGTTAGCCAGCCCATCTCAATGCCATCGCATTGATTTGCTCCCTAGCAGGAGCCTCTCATCAAAAGGCAGAGGAAAGCCAGCCATGTCTGTCAGCAGCTGGCCCTCTCCCCTGTGTTCTGGAGATACATTTTCACAGGCAAGGGCTGCTCTTACCCATTTCCCCTGGGGCCTATTTGATCCTTCTCCTAGTGCTCGGTGGGATGGTATTCCCATGTGCCAGCCTCTTCTCAGCTGCTTCTAGCTTCAGAACCATGGATATTCAGAACCATAGATACTTTGCACCGTAATAAGGCTGTATATTATGGACCAGATTCTGCTATCCTTACTCCTCGAATAGTGCTAGTGGAATCAATGGGACCATCTATGTAGGAAGTTACTATGCCATAGGAGAGGAAGGATGGTTCAGTGGCTAGGGTATTAACCTCCGACATGCAAGATCTGAGCTCCATTCCCTGGTCTACCACAGGCTTCCTGCGTGACCTTGCACAAGTTACTTAGTTTCTCTTTCCCTCAATTCCTCCTCTTTAAAATAATAGGATATCTCAGGAGTGTTGTGTGAATAAGTACATTCAAGACTGTGAGGTGCTTCAGTAGTACCCTATCTCAGCAAGACAAAGGCTGGGAGAGCTGAACCTTAAGAATCAGCCTTCTCCGACCCCGTGACAGAGATGATGTCTGGCCTGACACAGGGGCCTGTGTCTCACCATCGCAGGCCGTCCTGACATTGGCACACATGTTCCAGCCGGGGACAGCTTGAGGGACGTGAGCTCGAGGAAGGCGATGCGTATAATATCAGGTCTGATATTAAACAAAAATAAATTCCCTCTAATGTGAGTTTTCAGACAGGTTGTCCTAATATATTAACTTCTGTCTGTGTTTTGAATAGTCAATTTCACGGTGAAATGACTTCTTAATAATATATTTACCACCTGGGAGAAATCTCCCAGCCATCTGGAAAGGAGTGGGGATTTAGTGCCTCCAAATGGAGATTGGATTGGATTGGATTTATTTATTTATTTACATTTCCCTCTCCA
This sequence comes from Trachemys scripta elegans, assembly GCF_013100865.1. Classification (NCBI taxonomy): domain Eukaryota; kingdom Metazoa; phylum Chordata; order Testudines; family Emydidae; genus Trachemys; species Trachemys scripta. Next base: position 7,587,101 of record NC_048318.1, read on the forward strand.
AGCAGGATGCTTTGGTTCACACTGCACCATCACAGCAGGTACGGGGGGCGTCCCCCACCTTTTGTGGGCATGTAGATGGAGGGATTTCCCAGTGACCTCCCCAGGCTGCAGATTGCGGTGGTGGAACATGGCTACTTTGCCTCTGAATGACTCAGCCTGGTATTTGTCCTGTTCTGTGGACAAAGAGGCTATGGCTGGGAAAGGTGCGTGGTGCTGGCAGTGTCAAGAGGCTCCAGTGTACCTAGGTGTCCACGGAGATGTTGCATTTCTTTCCTTATGTGCGACATCCAGGCCTGCTTTTTTGTACACCAATGTGCATGAATGACTAACCTTCCCTTCTAACTTCCAATGAGGAAATTCCATCCTAGTCACTATAGAAGCTCTCCTTTAACTCATGCAGCAGAGACACAGGCATTTGGAGGTGAAAGACCGGGGTTCTAATCCCGTCTTCTCTACAGGTGCCTGTGTGTTTCATTCAACCAGCCATAGTGTCCAAATGTTCTTGCACCAGCTGAGGCTACCTCCTTGGGTGGAGATGTCAGCGATAGATGGCCCATATTCAGACTGTTTTATTCAATGCCCCTCCCAAACGTTGGTGTCTCAGATATAATGGAACTGAGATCCAAAGCATGCTAGGGTCTGACGACCAAGGGAGGTGGCAAAGTCATTGTCTTTAAATCGAGATTGGATATCTGCCTAAAATGTATGCTCTAGTTCAGCCAGAAGCTATTGGGTTTGATAGAAAGAAGAATAATTCTTTCCACTTCAGAAGTCACTTCTATCACCAGGATTATGCAGGGTCAATTATCATAATGTTTTGGTATGGCCTTAAAATCATCGAATCTGTGAAAACCAAGTATCATTAGCCCATGGGGAATGTCAACATGTGGCCTCCCCATCTTTTCAACTGGTGTCGTGCTGAAGTCTGAAATTCTCATGTCATGCAGGAACTCAGTGTTATCCAATGGAAATCACCTGCAGGAAGAGTAAAAATTAAAATCTCCAGGATTGCCTTGCTGCAAGGGTCAGGGGGAAGGAATTCTGATCAGGAATGGAGCTTTTCATCTCTGGCCCATCTCTACTGGAAAAGCATTACTTTTGTTTGCAAAAACGACATCATTAGCACTTCCCTATCTGCTGCTTGATATTCCGGGCAGGTCACCGATGTCACACTTGAGTGAATCTCTTTGCTCCATTTTGTTTTGCATACCCCATGTATGGCCCTATCAGCTTTAATAAATTCCTCCAGGCATGTTTGTACATGTCATTACGGTCTGAAGAATCTGCAATTTTGCTGTCTGAATAATCTCCTATTTGTGGGTCTGAATAAACGTCACTGTCGCAACCTGGAGTTAGTTAGAACACGAGGCCATTCTGAACATTAGATATGAGCTTTACTCCAGAAAGTGTCCTCTGATCTTATGGGTGTCTTCATTGGAAATGGTGGAAACAGCTGTGTTTGGAAAACTGGATTAAAAATACAAGCTACCACTTTAATTTGTAAGGGGTTTTCTGGCCCTGCTTGCAAGCTAGGAGGCTCTGTGTAGGGAAGTGTGTGATCTGAGCCAGTTTGAAAAAAGCCAGCCTAGAGCGAGATGGGGAGTATTGTGCCTCTCTTCCTTAGAGCAAGACAAAGCAGGCTGCTTCCTGTTTGAGGTCCTTGTGTGTTAGGGTTCTGGATTCTAAGACATTAAGTAGTGTTACACTGCAGCCTGGCAGAACTTCTCCGCGTGTATGCCATGAACATAATGGAAAGAAAGTCCAGCTTTCACCAAAAATCAGGGCATAGGGATTGTCCATGGAAATGATACCAGCCAATCTGTTTTGGCAAGAGATGGACCCAACCAAGGCACAGAAGAGAGATCTGAGGGGGCTGTCCAGGGTGCCGGCAGTGCCAGCGGAGGTTGAATGTAGGTGCTTATCACGTTTGAGGATTAGTCCCTTGGGGTTTGCTTTGGTTCAAGGGCTGTTGGTGAAGTTCACATCTCGATCTGGGTTCAGATTTCAAACTTCAGCAAAGTTCAAAGGCATTCAAGCTCTCTGCTAATTCCGGAACGAAGTGAAGACACTTCACTTAAACGAGGGATGTAACTGATCCAAGGCACTTACAGGCCTTGATAGACCCATTCATAAACCAATGAAGGAAAGCATTAGTAGATTCAGAGAGCAAGGCAGGCCTGATTGGCTGTAAATTCTAATCTCTCCAGAAACACCTAGTCCAGGCAGGGCCGGCTCCAGGGTTTTGGCCACCCCAAGCAGCCAAACAAACAAACAAACAAAAAAGCCGCGATCGCAATCTGCTGACATATTTAATCAGGGATCCTTCGCTCTGAGCAGGAGTGAGGGACTGTCCGCCAAATTGCCGCCGAACAACTGGACGTGCCGCCCCTCTCCGGAGCGGCCGCCCCAAGCACCTGCTTGGTAAGCTGGTGCCTGGAGCCGGCCCTGGGTCCAAGGGAAAAACATTTTATTTCTGGCCCATCCTTAAAATCCCTTACTCCTGCCTTTGACCTTTGTTTTTAACCTGCTACTTCATTTCGGCTTGAACCACGTGCATATCTGAGATCCAAACTCAGCAGAAGGAAGGATGGTCTGGGTAAGGCACTGGACTAGAATTCGGTAGAGCTGGGTTCATTCCTGGCTCTTACACAAACACTTTCTGTCACACTGTGGGCAAGTCACTTCACTCCTTTGTGCCTCCTTCATTGCTCATCTGTACAACAAGGATAATATTTCCTGTCTTATTGATTTAGATTGTAAGGTCTTTGGGGCAGAGACGGTCTCTTATAATGTGTGTGTACATCATAGAATCATAGAATATCAGGATTGGAAGGGTTCTCAGGAAGTCATCTAGTCCAACCCCCTGCTCAAAGCAGGACCAAGCCCCCCAGGACCTAGCATAGCACGGTCCTGAACTGAAGTGGAGTCTCTAGCCGTTACTGTAATACAGGGGTAGGCAACCTATGGCACGTGTGCCGAAGGCGGCACACAAGCTGATTTTCAGTGGCACTCACACTGCCCAGGTCCTGGCCACCGGTCCGGGGGGCTCTGCGTTTTAATTTAATTTTAAATGAAGCTTCTTATACATTTTAAAAACCTTATTCACTTTACATACAAGAATAGTTTATGGATATTCACCCACGAAAGCTTATGCTCCAATACGTCTGTTAGTCTATAAGGTCCCATAGGACTCTTCGTCGCCTTTTAACAATAGTTTAGTTCTATATTATAGACTTATAGAAAGAGACCTTCTAAAAACATAAAAATGTATTACTGGCACGCAAAACCTTAAATTAGAGTGATTAAATGAAGACTCGGCACACCACTTCTGAAAGGTTGCCGACACCTGCTGTAATATATATAGGGGACAAACTGGATCTGATTACTATCTTCACAATAGGCCAAGCCAGCCCCATGGATTCAAGCCCTTTGACCCTTGGGCTGTTTGCAATCCAGGTCCAAATTTTTGCAGCTCCAGTTGCAGCATGCTATTACTGTGGTTGCCGTTATGAAAACCGTTAAAGCTAGAATCCGAGGCTATATACTATGCTTGGAGTTTCAGCTTTCAAATGTATGAAGCATCAATCTTTAGCTAGCAGCTCATGAGCTATCAACGGCTACAATCAAGTGTAAAAGACTGTTGCAAAGGCGCTTAGTTGGTGGAAGTGTACAAACGCTTTCTGGACCAGTAAACACTTCCAAGTCTTGGTTCTGGACCAATGATTAAATGTGATCCCTGATTAAATATGTCAGCTGGCTACTAATACTGCATAAGCTTAACGATAAAGAGTGGTCTGGAGCCTGAGAATTTAGTTTCATTTCACCCTATTAGACAGCTTCCAAACAAGTTCTGGGCATTTCCTTCCTTTTTTTAAAATTGTTTTTTTTCCTAAATTGCAAATATTTTCTTCTTTTTTTAGTATAAAAATGCTGATCTTGAATATATTGATAAGAGATAGTATGGCAACATACTTCTGGTCATAAAGATGCATCCTCAAGGGTTGGAACTATTGTTGGCGAACAGAATGACTTCCCTCATCTGCAGTGTTTGTCTGCTATGCAATGTCCAATTTGCTTGTGTGAGTAAGCAGCACTTCTCAGTAAAACTTAAAAAGAATTTAAGAGATTTAGGAACCTAAGTCCCATTGAAAGTAAAACCAAAATGACAAGTTTTACCCTCTGTGTCTAAGAATAATTCCATCAGAGAGAGAGAGAGAGAGAGATTCAGACTGGACGACCCAGCTGTATTTGCAGATGCAGAGCTTTGGGAACAACTGCCCCGCAATGAACAATAAGCATTCCTTCAGGGTCTCACTGCCTACCCAATCAGTTCAACAGAACTTGTAAAACTAGCTGTATTAGTGCCATCTGGTGACCCCCACTAATACCATGTGGTCTTTGGCATTTTAATAATCACAATATGAAATTAATAACGGGTGGGATTTTTCACAAGTACCTGAGTGAGTTAGGAGCCAAACTCCCCTTGACTTTCACTTTTGAAAGTCCTGTCCAATATATACCTTAAGAATCCATATTTTAATACATTCATGGCAACCTAGGATGTCACTCTTTTCAATGTGCTGAACACCATAGCCCCTGGAGAGAGCAAGAGGTTAAAGCTCAGACCCACATGCTTCTAAAGCACAAACTGCTATAGCTTGAACAGAGGGAGAATCTTTGTTAGTTGCTAGTAGTTTAACGTTTATGTAGGGCTGGATTTAAGTCATGGACACTATAAACCCATCCTCAAGGCCTTGGCTTCTGGGATCATGTGATGTGGGAAGAATCTCCGCCCTCATTATTTTAGAGAGAGTCTCTAGCCCACACGGTTGTGATGAAAAGTTTGGCGATGCGATCTGAGCATAAGCAATGCGTGGACGTCTGCCTGAGTCTGCAGACAGCCTGACACCATCGTTCTGAGAGGTGTGAGCTATCTTCTGCATCTCAAGGGTATTAACGCCAAGATCTGCTGCTCTGGCAGGGCCCACCAACCCCACCCCAGCAGGAGACTCTCTATATGACCGGAGAAAAAGAATGCAGATGCCCTAACTCCTCATCCCAACCAAGTGGATACACCCTGGCTGCGGGGGTAAACACTGACGGTCCTTTCAGGCTGCTGCACTTCTCCAGCAGGAGAGGGAGCCCCCACTGACACTCCTGGTGGGGGAAATGAGGCTCTATGCTGCTTTGGGAGTCTCCAACACTACCGCTCCATGTAGGGGCAGGACAACAGAACAGATGTCAGGCCATGGAGGGTGGAGCCATGTGGGGGGAGTCCAAATTGGGATGGGCCTTAATCTGGCCTTGGTTTGTGACACACACTGGGGAAATTCTGATTCAGTCCAGCAGAGGGGAGTGGTGCATGCCCACACCCCAGCCGGTTCATTACAACAGGATACCAGGCTGTCTGGTCCTGCTGATACAGTCTCACAACCAGACACAAAAGAGTAACGCTCAAGTCACCAGCAATTCCAAGGTGGAATATCTTTGCATGGCACCTTTGCCTATTAGCTCACTTTATTTATTTATTGTTTAATAATGCAGAAGGTTCAGAATGTGTTTCAGTGGAAACCGTCTCCATTCACAGTCCATTTTCCATAAGTCATTTTACTACCGATGTGACATGATATCAATAATAATGCGGTTTCTTACTGCCTGCTGTGCAAAGGAGTTTCAGAAAGCACATTATTATAGAGAATAATGGATGGACAGTGCGGGGACAAAGAAATAATTGCATTGAGGAAGCTTGGAAACATCATAAAGCCAGGAGTGGCGTTTGGCCGGTCTCTAATGTCACAAGCTCTCCGAGACTAAACTAATTGTCCATAAATCAGTGGAACCCATTTAAGTTTATGGCTTTTCATTGTTTCTTTAAGAAACAACAGCATGAATACGGGAGACAGATTACATCTTGCTCCCAGGCCGCAACTATTATTCTTTATTTGTAACACCTTAAACTCCTCAGTCATGTACCAGGTTTCCATTGTGCTCGGCACTGTACAAACATAACACAAAAACAGCTTAACCTCTTGTTGGCATTGTTTGGGTCTGTTAAAAGCAACAGCAAAACTAGCCCTGGAGTTCAGATCCAGATCAGAAACATTCCCAGCCATCTAGTTTGCCGGGAGGCAAGGTTTGTTGCAACTTGAATTTGTTCAGCTATTAGAAATAACTGAAGCCATTCAAGTGGTTAATTTATGAGCATGGCCTGTTTGAAATGGGTTGTAAAATTACCCGCAGGTGCTCCGATGCCAGGGTGATAGGGTATAAAAGCCTAGATGGATACAGTGCTGCAGTCTCCAGGGAATTTCCATGCATGACTCAAAATTGATCCATTTGTGAAGTTCAAAACATTTGGACAATTCTTTCTTTCCTGGTGTTTTCTCTGTGGTCCCTCCCTCACTGGTTGCACATGGCATCGACACTGTCAGTGTACTGTAAGAGAAGCCACTGGCTACACTGCCTCTGATAGCAATAAATTCTAATCCAGCTGTTCCCTATCTCTGTAGTGGTCCAAACCATGACTCTAGCCCACAGACACTCTGATCCTTGGGTAAGTTTGGCTCTTAACCCTGAGACTCAGACACATGTCAAGACCAGCTGGTTAAAAGAAAGCAGAACATCCTATTGGATATTAGGAAAACCTTTTTCTCTAGGAGGGTGGTGAAGCACTGGAATGGGTTACCTAGGGAGGTGGTGGAATCTCCTTCCTTAGAGGTTTTTAAAGTCACGCTTGACAAAGCCCTGGCTGGGATGATTTAGTTGGGGATTGGTCCTGCTTTGAGCAGGAGGTTGGACTAGATGACTTTCTGAGGTCCCTTCCAACCATGGTATTCTATGATACTCTATGTGGTGCACTCTCCAGGTCCAGAAAACATCATACCACAAAATTTCTCTGGACAATATTTTGCCATCTCTCTCTGGGTCAACTTGCATCCCTCATATTTTGCTTTGCTGGTGACATTTTGCCCAAATAGCTCACTGCCCATTGAAAACACGAGAGAAGTGAAATGTCTGAATGTGGGCCTTTCAGTTTTCAAGTTATTTCGCTCCAAAGAACCCTGGTTTCCACCCAGAACTGGCTCGTTATCACTCGGAAAGGAGCCCGTCTTGAGAGAGGCACATTTGCCAAACCGCAGCCACTTTTGTGCTCTGTATCCTCTAGGGGGTGCCGCATCCCTACTCTCTACTCACTTCGGGTGACGCCTCTACTCCCTGGGATCAGAGAGCTCTCACTGATCATAGTGTGGTGAGTTTGTCTCTCCAGGAAGGGAGGAGAGTGAACGTTTTTGACACCCTTAAAATAGACATGCTATATCTATTTTTTAATCAAAGGGAGAAAGAAAGGGATTCTTCCTAATGACCAGACTCAAGCTGGATTCTTTTCTGCTCAGCCATCATACTGTTTCTCCTACAGTCATCGGGGGGGGGGGGGGGGGGGGAGAGACACATTTTCCACATTAATGGCACAATCATCTTCAAGGAGGAAGGCCCTTTCTAGCTTCTGCTTTGCAGTCAGCTGCACAAAACAGGGCTAACCCTTATGCAGCCCTTCTCAGATCAAAGCAAGTCCCTTATTCTTAGTATTTACTCTTAATCAAGAGAGAGGCAAGCACCCTTAGGAGGCAGAGATCTGGAGCGCTTGAAAGGGGCAGACAGTTGTTAGAATGAAGTGTTCTGGAGGGGTTAATACACAGAGGTCTGTTTGTCAGAGGAGTAAACATACACAAACTGTCTGGCTTTAACTATATCAGGATTGTTAAAGCGTACAGCCCCGCTTGCATGGATCAGTTATGTCAGAATAAAGGTGCATTACACCGGTATAACTATACTTGTATGGAAAGGAAAATAAGCTATAGTGGTGTAACAGTGCCCTAGCTAGGGGTTGTACAGGTATAACTATGTCATACAAAAAATCACAGTTCAGCTGACAGTGATACTAGCACAATCACTGTGTCTAGACCATGCGTTACGAAGGGAGGCCACCTAATTCCTGTCTTGTACCTTAGCCCAAAAGGTGATGCTTGAAATTAATAGCCAGTAAATATGACTTATTTTTCCATCTTTGAAGCACTGAACAAATAAAAATTCTTACCACGGGGTATCATCATCATCATCCCATTTTACAGAGAGGTAAACTGAGAGATGGAGAGGTTAAGTGATTCCTCCAAAGCCACACAGTGAGTCAGTGGCAGAGCCAGGATTAGTGCATTAGAAAAGCACTTGAGTGCAAAATTGACTACATCCTTATTCAGGAAATCACTTAAGCATGTGCTTAAAGTTCAGCATGTGCTTAAAGGCTTTGCTGATTCAGGGCTTAGAACTCAGTCCCGGGTCTCATTCTGCTCACAGTCCACCCGATCGTCCTGCTGTAGTTATAGGTGTAGGTTTCCCTTCTCCATCCCCTTTGGAGCAGGCACCTTTGCTGCTACCCAAGCAGTTATAGTAAGTCACGTAAACATAAAACAAATAACAAAATAAACAACAACACTCTGAACAGTAACTCCTTGCTTCTCTTTACCCCAAATGAAAAGAAAAGCCATTTCGCACAGTTTGCCGCTAACCTGTGGAACTCACTGCTGCAGAGGATTAGCATCTAGTATTGTGGCTGAGAGGGTAGCTTGGTGGTTTGAGCATTGACCTGCTAAACCCAGGGTTGTGAGTTCAATCCTTGAGGGGGCCATTTAGGGATCTGGGGCAAAAATCTGTCAGGGATGGTACTTGGTCCTGCTGTGAAGGCAGGGGACTGGACTCGATGACCTTTCAAGGTCCCTTCCAGTCCTACACTTCTATGATCTATGTCTTCTATGAGAGAGATTAAAGAGGATGCCATTATTTGACAATCCTGAATAGCAACTATAGCTATGCAAGCTTTAGTCATGAAAAGGGCAGTCGAATCCTGTGGCTATCGAGTGTGACACCCGCTATGTCCAGTTTGAATCCTATTCCCGTATGTGCACAGCATTAGACAGTCAGCTATTGTCTATTCATGAAAGTGTATTCTTAATTATATGATCATAATAATTATTACCAATACTGATTATTAGTCCCTCTGGTATGGGATGTGCCCTGAGCCACATAGTCCAGGGGGTGGGACGGACACTTTTGAAAAGACTTTTGCAAATTTATGGCTGGATTCTTTCATAATAACAAGTTGAGTCACTTTCTCCCTTGGTGGTTTGGCGCCTTGGAAGCAGCTTTAGACTTTGGCTGACTTAGCTCCTTCTTTCTCTTCTCCTGATTGCTTCACACTCCTCCCAGTCTTACCCCTGCAGGGACCCAGCAGGCAGCAATCTTCTCTCATTAGCTGTTGTGCCTGAGGCAGTCTGGCTCAAGGCATAGAGCTTTGCACTAGGGCTGGGGCATCTTGAGTTTTGCTCTAGGCGCTGCTCTACTGTCAGGCCTTGGGAAAGTCACGTCCTGCCTCCGTTGGCCTGTGCATAAAATGCCAATAATCATACTTGTCGTCTTCTGAAAAGTACTCTCTGATCTGGGCATGCAAAGCAGTATATGGACCCAATACCAACCAGTGGGCTTTGGGTCAAGCCCCGTAAGAACTAAGCAATGTTACTTTTAGGTCACTCTGAGTCTTGGGTTCAAATTCTAAGAATCTTGCATCATAAGAACATCAGAATGGCCATAGTGGGTCAGATCAAAGATCCATCTAGCCCAGTATCCTGTCTTCCAACCAATGCCAGGTGCCCCAGAGGGAATGAACAGAACAGGTCATCATCAAGTGATCCATCCCAGTGCTCATTCTCAGCTTCTGGCAAACAGAGCCTAGGGACATCATCCCTGCCCATCCTGGCTAGTAGCCAGTGATGGACCTATCCTCCATGAACGTATCTAGTTCTTTTTTTGAACCCTGTTGTAATCTTTGCCTTCACAACATCCTCTGGCAAAGAGTTCCATCACTCCATCCTTTTGTGCAGCAGAGACTAGTGAGGGGTGGAACTATCTAGGTCTGGAAGTCCTAGTCATTCATCAAAAGTCTGGCTAGAGGGATGGCAACCTCCAAATCTAGGCTGTAAATCAAGTGAAAGTTGGCTCCGTCCAGAGATTTCCAGTGCTTCCCATCACACTGGCTATATGAGAACAGCTTTCTAGGTAGTATTTTGGCCCTTCCACCACTGAAAGACTAAAAGGCAGATCCTCAGCTGGTACAATTCAACGTAGTTCCATTGACGGTCATGGCATGGTGTTCATTTACAGGAGTTGAGGATCTGGCTCGAAGATTTAGAAGCAAGGGATTTGGGACTAAGTTATCCAGACTTTTTCTGATTTAAAATGAGAATGGTTTGGGGTCCAATTGAATGTTTTGGATGAAGCGTCGGGTCGGTTCTGTATCTGACCCGGTTCGCACACCCGCAGTGGAGACCCGAGAAACTCATCACACATTGGTCCTCCTGCTGCTGGAATCTAGGCTTGTCCTTGAGGCAGTGGCAGAGAGCGAGGGAGCACGGGAGGAGCGTTCATGCTGGGACGCAATGTTATAACCTGCTGATGCGACTCCCCATGGATCCAGGAGTTCGGTGCGGATGGCAGTCATGGTGTGCTTTGAAGCTTGAAACCTTGAGAACTTCAAACAAGCAGAGGACGGACAGATGATCTATGGGAAATTAATAGCTAACAGGGATAAAAATTGCTCTCAACATCATCCTATCCCTCTTGCCCAGTAAGGCCCTATTTACTTTCATCCCATCTAGAGCATTTCACACACAGGGACCCCTCACACCTTTCGTTTTCAAAAACATAAAACCTCCAATTTCAAATGCATCCATTTGAAATGTTTCCCATTTTCTCTCATTCTTTCTCTCTTCCCTTTGAAATGCTGTTTTCCACCCCCTCTCTCACCAGAGAGCCTCAGGAGAGGAAGGGAAATGAGCAAATTTGGAGAGGAAAGTTGATTTGAGAACAGTTGTGTAACTCTTTTCTGGCTAGTGCTCTGCTGAACTGGCTGAGCAACCAGTATCCTGAGAGCAGAGGGGACAGTAAGGGGTTACTGGAATGATCAGTTGCTCCAAGGGTCCTTTCATGGAGAATTCTGCAGTAACAGGGCCGATGTGTCTGACCGGGGATGAAACTGGAAAGCAACCATGTGTCCTGCTTCTTCTGTCTGCATGCCACTGGAAGCACTCAGGAGCCCTAAAGGGGCAGGTATGTTCTTCCTGGATGTAAGTGGTGAGCACCTAGGCAGCACATGCAAAACTCAAAATGCATGCACTCCTGTTAGATGTGCAAAATCTGCATTTGCACATCTACCCCTTTGCTTGTCTTGTGTGCACACCTCTGTTGGCCTGTGCTCTTAGAGGTTTCGAAGAGAGCTTGGGGAAAAAATGGGGAATGTGAAATTTTTATCCTGTCCTGAGTTGAGTTGGAAAGACACAATTTCAAACTTTCACAAACTGACAACTTCTGGGGGGGGTGGGGGAGGAGAGAAATGGTTTGGGTCAATCAAACTATTCCATTTCAATCTTTTTTAATGTTTATATAATAATTAGCTTAAACTTCTAAACAAAAAAATCATTTCAAACCAAAAACCAGAATGAAACGGGACATTTTGACAAATTTGAAACTTTTCCAAAGTTTTTTTCAAAAGGAGAAACTTGACAAAACTGACCCTTTCCTGCTAATAGTTTGTTACGACCAATCAGCATTTTCTATTTAGTTGTAAATTCCCGGCTAGCTCTGGTTTTGAGCATGTATTTTTCTGAACCCAGCGTGAGAGACAACATTGTAAAATCATGTCCTGGCACAACAGGCGTGTTTAGAAGGCTGGTTGAGAGTCTAAAGAGGTTTTGCAACTGGTGTTCAGGGTTTTGGAAACTTCATTTATTTCTCCAGCCCAGAGGTGATGTAGCAGGCAAGATGTCTCTTTCACATTAGTCTGTGCCCCTGTTCAGCCAAAGAGAGAGGACGTGCTAGCAAACTTGTATAAAATGGGCAAAGGTATCAGAGATGAAGGATGATCCTGTGGTTATGAGCTACCCTGGGCCTGGAGAATGCAGCATTCAATTCCTTGTTTCACCCCGGAGATCTTCCAGCTATCAAATGCCCTCCCAATAAAACTGCCCTATCTCGCAGGAGCATCGTGAGGATAATGCATTGACGAGTGCTAGTTGCTCTGATGCTGCAGGGATGGGGACTCTAGGTAGTTACAGAGCCTAGGGGCAGGGTATTGCAATGAGAGAACTTTGCCTGGTGGGAGTTTTGTGAATTGTAAGATCTGCACGTGGTTTGCGTGTCTTGTATTTATTTCAGTTATGTGGGGTTGTGCATGTGATTTGTATGTGGGGCTCTCAGAGAGGAACTAGGTTTTCTCTGGCTCCTGTGTGACTTGCAAATGTTTCCTGTAGGGTTAGTATGGATCGGGTTGATGGGTTTTTTGGATGCCTCACGTGGGGCTTGTCAGGGTCCCCCGTCAGGTTTGTGCGGCTCACATGTGATTTGCCTGGACTCACCGATGCTTTGCATATCTGCTCCCCAGGCATTTGCAGCGTGCCCATCAGCGTGGTACTGGGGGCACCAAATGCAGCAAGGAACGAATTGCTCTCGATTTGTCAGTGAGGGTATCTCTACGCTGCAGCTGGGACCTCTGATTCCCTGCCTGCCTGAACAGCGTCTCACTAGCTCAACACAAGCTAGAGCTCTAAAAATAGCAGCATGTGCGTTGCAGCCCAGGTGGCAGTTCAGGGTAGCTGCCTTGGGTGGGTCTAAGCCCACCTGACCCTCTGGGTCTGAGTTTGGGTGGCTAGCCTGAGCCGCAGCCACCAGTGCTGTAACAGTCCCACACGCGAGTCAGTCAAGCCACGCTGGCAATCACACCTCCCAGCTGCAGTAGTGATGCACCCAGGGGAACCACTGCCACTTATGCAGGGCCGGTGCAAGGAAGTTTCGCGCCCTAGGTGAAACTTCCACCTTGCGCCCC